>NW_006400232.1:581031-615827 GCF_000299155.1 Elephantulus edwardii | reverse complement strand
AGTGTTTGATATATGTCCTTCCATTCCCTTCTTGCCTGCATGGTTTCTGCTGAGAAATCGGCACTTAATCTTATCTGTTCTCCCTTATAGGTTACTCTTTGTTTCTCCCTTGCTGCTTTCAGGATTCTCTCCTTATCCTTAGTTTTGGCAAATTTAACTATGATATGCCTTGATGTTTTTCTTTTTGGGTCGAATCTATGTGGTGTTCCCTGAGCTTCCTGAATATATATTCTCTCATTCTTCGTTATATCTTTGAAGTTGTCCTCTAGTAATTTTTCCACAACTTTTTCAGTGCCTTTACTTGCTTCTTCCTTTTCTGGGATTCCAATGATGCGCATGTTATTTTTCTTGATGGTGTCCCACATTATTCTTAGTTTTTCTTCTTTTTTGAGTCTGCTTTTTTGCTCTAGCAGATCAGTGGTGACAATTTTGTCTTCAATTTCGCTGATTCTGTGTTCCATCTAATCAACTCTGCTCATATGTCCCTCCATCATGTTGACAGCCTCTGAAACACTGGAGCTTATATTTTGAATGGTGGATTCTTGTTTTTCCAGTGCCGCTAATGCCTTATTTGTTTTCTCTGCAATGTTTTGCACTGGTTTTTTTTTTAAACTCCTCCTGGTCTTTCCTTGTAACATCCTTTAATTCATCAAGTTTGTCTTTCGTCCATTGGAAATATTCAGTCAGTCCATTTTTAAATTCTGTGTCAGAAATTTCCATGAGCTTTTCTGGTTGCAGGGTATCGGCTGCTCTTGTGTCATCCTTTATGTGTGACATCGTGCTTTGCTCTTGTATATTGTGTGGGATAGTTTGCTTTCTTCGAGACATTGGTATGTGTTCTTGGTCTGAAGACAATGCTCTTGAGATCAGATGGGCAGCTACCAATCTTGTGCGTTTCTCTGGCTTTATGACTTCCGAAAAATGTCAGTTCAGCACCAGCTAGGGCAATCTCTTGTTGCTAAAACAGGGCAAGGTACTCCTGTTTAAAGGCAAGTTGATTGCCCAGACGTGTAGGCACTGGGGTGGAGCCAAATGGGTTGAGGCAGGGAAAGTGTTGGGTGATCGCAAGGGCAGGTCAATCACTTGGAGGGCCTTGCTCAAACCTCTGCTGTCTCAGTGTGTTCACGACAGGAGTCCTAACTCAAATTCCTGCTGTTTCCTACCCAATGGTTTTCTCAGTGTTCCCTGCCTGGTTGAACTTACACAAGTGCCCTCACACAATAGACCCTGCTCCAGCAGGGTCCTGGATCCAATGGGATCCGAAAAGTCAAGGTCAAATTCCCACCCACCCACTAACATCTAGCTGGTCTGCAGAGTTCACAGAAGCCAGCTGGCTGGCTCGTTTTGGGCAGTTGGTGTAGCCCAAGAGAACTTGGCCAAATTCCCCACCTGTGGGCGCGCCCTTAGGTGCTCTCCTGGGTAATCAGCAATGCCCCAGTTAACCCAGATATGATCCTACTGGCCTTTCTCCTGCCATGTTAGTTCCTCAACAGCTTGCCTGATAGCTCAGGGTGATGGCTCGATCCAAGGTGGTGCCATGAGGTCACAGGGCTGTGGTGGGGGTTGAGATGTGTGGTTGTGGAGCTGCAAGGGGGGTGGTGGAAGGGGAGAAAAGCAAGGGGCTAGGGGTTAAGGAGCACAGGGCTTGAACACTATCACCAAGAGGTGGGGGCGGGGCTTGGGCGCTGCTGGGGGTTTATGCAGCAGCACCCTGTGTGTTAAGTGTCACACAGGTGTGGGTTGCAGGGGGCTCACACAGTGTCGGGTAGTTTTCGTTCCTCTGGGGTCTCATAGTCTTCACTCCTCTGGAGTTCCGCCGTAGGTGGCTGGCTGTTGTTCTTCCCGGGTCTCTTCCAGGCCCCTCTTGTGGTGGAACCCCGTCTGGCTGCGGCGTTCTCTCGTCTGGCGGCATTGTTCTCCTGTCAGTGCTCTCACTGGCACTGCGTCAGCCAAAACTGAAAGAATTGAAGGTAGAAAGAAAATGGACAAGTCAGCAATAATGTATTAATGAATCTTAAGTGCATGTTTGATTGATTTCAGACATCAGCAGTTTATAGAAATCTTCTATTCCTTTGATTTCCTCCTCTTTGGCTCTGGTTGTTTGTGTGTATACAAGATTGACAGTGTTACTAACAAGTTTTTGTATATGGAGTGAGGTGTGGATCTTGCTTGAGTCTTCTGCAGATAGCATTCCAATTTTGCCAGCACCATTTGTTTAAAAGGCTGTCATTTCCCCACTTAACTGATTTCATCTCCTTGTCAAAAATCAGTTGACCATAGGTAGATTGGCTGATTTCTGGGTTCTCAATTCTATTCCCTTGATCTATGTGTCTGTCATTGTATCAGTACTATGCTGTTATAACCACCACGGCAGTGTACTAGGATTTCAAATGAGGGAGAGAGATGCCTCTTACCGTTTTTCTATTTTTAAGGAGTGTTTTGCTTACTCGGGGCTTCTTTCCATTCCAAATGAAACTGGAGATTGCCTTTTCCATCTTCTTGAAGAATGGGTTTGGTATTTGTACTGAGAACGCATTGAATGTGTAAATTCACTTTGGTAGCATTGCCATTTTCACAATATTGAGTCTTCCTATCCATGAGCAAAGGATATTCTGCCACTGAACTGGTGGGGAGGGGTGAGTAGGGAGAAAAGTGCAACAATGAATGAATGGAAATCCAAAATCTCAGTAATTGTTTATCAACATTATTAAAAATGGAAAAAAACTACGTTTTCCTTGTATGTGTGCCAATATTTTTCTATAACTCATAGCATGCCAGGATGGATCTAGAATTATTTTTTAAGGGTCACAAAGCTCTTGTTCAAAATGCAGATAATTTTAGCAATACAATAAATTAGAATTGAGTTATAAACCAAAATATATAATCAACGTTCATAAATCTTTATTAATATAAGAAAGCAACAACTCTCTCAGAATAAGAATCCTGAAAAAGAAAATAAAATATGTGGAAAGTCTGATCTCAAGGAGGTAGAGCTTAGGACCTCATTCATTATATATTGTCTCTGCATAGTTATCTCATTCTAAGTATTATAGAAATATGAGAATGAGAATGAAGAAACCTGACAAGCACTGCTTCAGCTAGGTTATTAAACATGCGTATCTGGTCATATTGATATCCTTGATAATACATGGTAAATATGACTTCTACCTCTGCATTCCTCCTAAAAACTACTTGTAACTTTAGTCTAAGCATGAGCAACATTTGTCTGAGAGAAATGCTAGACTAAACCCAACTGAAGTACTTTATACAAAATTGCCTGACCAATATTCTTTAAATACAGTAAGACTATGTATGTGGTCCCCTTTCCCCCTCACTTTTTCATTCCCATTATAGATCCTATCATATCGGATTCAAAATGGCCCATGACAATCCATCTCAGCTTGCAAATGTTTAATATGTCAATATTTAAACATTCTATTTCTATTTTAACAATGTCTAATTTTCCTTCGTTTATATAGACATTCCACATTCCAATTATCAGTGACTGTTTACAACTTTTCCTCCTTATTTTGTGTTTCAAAAAAGAGGACTCATCTATTAGTGTCCTTGCTAATTGTCTAAGTTTTTCAATAGTTAATAGTCTAAATATTTGTTCTTAGAGGTTTCAAAGGCATGCTATTTATGAAGTGCATGGCAAATCCTTCTTCCTAGTTTTCTTAATTTGGAAGCTCAGCTTTTGTACAGTGTCTGATAAACAAGCATTTTACCCCAAAAAGCAGATGATAGATAGGCATGCATAAACATATCTAAGCTAATAAAAGCATCAGCATGCAAAGAGTTTTCAACATGCAAATCCACCTTCCCAATAGAAAAGCTAACAGAGATCTTATGGGGACGTTTACGGAATACTGCAGGGCTTCCACAAGAAAAAGACAGTTATCTGCCCAATTACAAAATGGGCAAAATGCATTAAAGGACTTTTCACAGAGGAAGACATTCAAATGGGCAAGAGACATGTGAAGATATACTCAAAATCACTGGCAATAAGAAATGCATATTTTTTTACATATTTACCCATTGCTATGAACTGCCCCTCCAGGCTGCCTTAGCTGCATCCTAGAGGTTTCGGTATGTTCTATTTTCATTTCCATTTTCTTGAGTTGCCTGGTCTTTCTGTGACATATCTCCCTTGTGATTGGGCATTCTTATATTTCTCAACTGTGAGTATGCTTTTGGACTAGATTTTTCTTTCAATTTCCTGCCCATTCTTTCTTATTCAGTTCATTTTTTTACATGACAGCTATTCATGCAACTGTCAGCTCTCATTCTTATTCCAGCTTTCTAGATATTATCTGAAGAACAGAATAAAAACAAAACAAAACAAATATCTAATAGAGTCCAATTATCCTATTCTAGCCAACATAGAGGAGAACACAATTATCTCCTCCACTTTTCTGTAGGTATTTCCATCATGATCCAGTCTAGCATAAAGTCTTGCTTTTAAATCATAGTTTGAGTGAAAGTTGAAATGGAAGTTAAATTTTTATTGAACCATTCATATGCATTTAGGTCTATACCATTAATTACAATGTGCATGATGAAAAAATACTTCCCACATGTGATTCTAATTTCCGTTAACTCATCGGTACCTGTTTGTGTCTTCTCTCTTATGCTAATCATTTTCTTATTGTGCAATGCCTTTTTTTTCCTCCCTAAAATAAGTTCTTAAAATTTGTTCACAGCATTTTTCACTTATGTTAAGAGCTTAACAACCAAAACCTTAAGCCTAACAAGCACAGTTTTTAAAATATTTTTTATTTACATTTTTAAATGCTTTTAATATATACTGTAAGGAAAACTCAACTCTAGCTATTGTTACAGTAGCCAGTTAATTTGGTGTTAGCCTAGTCATGATGTTCCCATATTTCTTAGTAAAACATGTTAAAATTTCTTTAACAGATAGATAATCTTGAATGATATCTTTCATAGTCTTGGAACTAATAAATTTAAATTTTATTATATGGCTGTAGAAACAAAATATTCACAGTTGTAACTTTTAAAATTTTTGTTCCACTTACCACAAATAAAGATTTTTTTTTAAATTGAACTCTTGCTGGTGCCATACAAAAGTTAGAGAGAAAATTTTTTCTTTGAAAGTTTTATTTTAACTTAACAATATCAAACACGTAAGTAAGAAAATTATTCTTTCCCATCCCACTCTTAAATATCTTGTTTATCCCTTGTTTATTTACTTTTTTAAATCTCTCTTTCTTTCAAAGAGAAATAGAATATAACTTTATAAAAACAAATATAATACTTTAATTTGAAATATGGACTCTAAAGGAAACTTCTTTTTTAAAAAATGCCTTTTTGTAAGCATAATTTCTATTAGATTTTTATCATTCATATACATTGTGTATACCATGAATGTACTTTGTGCTTTATATAATCTTTCGTTTATACTATATTTCTTTTTTGAATTGGTTTGCTTAGAAAGTTCATATAAATTTTGTTTCACACTCTTCTTCATTCACATTGTGTTTTCTGTAATCATTGAAATACATTATGTTTTATAAAATTAATCACCTTTGAACATCATTACCTTCTCTTTTCAGGTCTCTGCCTAAATGAAATATATATTTCATTCATGTATATTGTGAGTTTTTTTTCCTTCCTTAAAATCTTATAATAATAATCTTAGCAATAACTTATTTGTTAGAATAACTTATTCTAACTAGTGGAATACCTTATTCTATTTAAATAAGTAAAACTACCTATCAGTAGCACAACTACTAAAAACTTTTTAATTATTAGATATTAAAATGTGGCATGATAGATGGTGAAGAGATTGACATAGTTAACAGCTTTAGTTTGCTTGCTCCACAATCAATACTCTTGCTACCAGAAGCCAGGAAATTAAAAGATGAGTTACATGGGGAAAGTCTGCTGTCAGAGACCTCTCCAAAGTACTGAAGAGCAATGATATCAGTATGGAGACAAAGGTGCATTTGATATAGGCTAAGTCTTTGCAATAACTTGCTATGCATCAGAAAGTTGGACAATGACTATGGATAATAGAAGGGAATTGATATCTTTGAGCTGAGGTGCTGGAGAAAAGTATTGAAGATATTATGGACTGCTAGGAGAACAAACAGGTTTGTCCTAGAGAGAGTGAGACTATGCTGCTCCTTGTAGGCCAGGATTCAGAAGCTTCGTCTGACAGACTTTGGCATTTTGCAAGGAGGGACTAATTTTGGAAAGAGACATCATACTTGGGAGGGTGGAGGGACAGTACAAGAGAGGAAGACCCTCAATAAAATGGATTGATTCAGTGACTGGGATATTGGGGTTTAGGTGTGACAGAGACAATAAGACTAGCACAGGATAGAGCAGGGTTTATGGCTGTTGTACGTAGGGTCACTATGTGTCACAGGAGACTTGTCATGAGCCTTAAGCCTTAATTAATTATTCAGACATTTTACAAAAGCCAGTTACAAGTTATCAATTCACTCATAAATTAATTCAAAGCAGTAATTGCAATTTATCTACAATTAATAAATTCATCACAGCATATTGATTCAACAACAGTGGGGAATACCCTCTCATCCGTGGGATCCCAACACTTCTCCTTCTTTTGCCTCTCATGGTCATGGGTACAGTTGGGGGGGGGGTTCAGCTAGTTCAGCAGTTAGATGTAGCCAAGGTCTGTCAATGTGGGCAGAATCCTCTGCTGTTTCAGTAGCACATGTCCATCAGTGTAAGCCAGAGTTCTTGGCTCTGAAAAGAGCCTTTAGGTCTTTAGCTCTAAAAAGAGCCTTTGGGTCTTCAGTGTCCAGCTCATTGTGAAGTGCAGAGAGAGATCTACTGGGCACACCCTTAGTTTATCTACTCTGGCTTTCCCACTTTACGTTATGGTGAGGCAAGTGGGTCATGCAGGGATATGTTGAATGACAATAAAGGTTTGACTAACCATGTTCAACACTAGTTGTGTTTTCTTGGCAACACAGCCTGTAACCAGTCATAGATCCTTATCAAGGGTCTACACGTGTTATGGTCAGTGGGGTCCTAGAGCCACTAAAGGCCTATTTGGGCATCTTCGGGCATATCAACTATTCAGTTTATTTTCACAAATATTCTTAACAAAATTTCTAACCATAACATAGCAGATTCCTAACCTATTTCTTATTCTTATGTCTAACATATAACATAGCAGATTTCTATCATATTCCTTTTTCTTATTTCAAACCTATAACATAGAAGGTTCCTAATATATTTTCTCATTCTCAAATTTACAAGTTATGTTCCCTTAGCCAGATGGGCAGTAACAGGTTACATTCCCTTATCAGGGATTTATATATGTTGAGGTCATTGGCTTTACAGGCAAATTATTATCATTTGCATTCCCTTATCAAAGGTTTACCCCATTTGGTCAGTGGGGCCTTAGGCCTCTAAGGCCTGTTTAGGCATGTTAAACTGTTAGCATATATTTTCACATATATTTTTATTTCTAAACTTAAGCATCAAGTTTATCATAGCAAGCTTATCATGTTTTTCCAAAGCAGACATATTTTATAATATATTTCACTGTGAATTAACAGCAAATTTATGATATTTCATAATATATGTTATAACATGATTAATATATTTTCTTATACTTAAACTGCTCATTACAAGACTCAATGGCACATAGCAACAACAATTAAAATGTGGATCATGTTAAGTGAAGAGAAGAACAATAAAATAATAATATGTGGATTATCACTTCACATAATATTAGATTTTTTTAGCATCTAAGCTTGTGTCAAAAGTGATAATGGTTACCCATGTGGACAGTGTTTGGTGGAGATTTCCGATTAAAACAAGCTTGAAAGCAGGAATGGCATCCGCTTCAGAAATAGCTTGCCTCTAGAAACTCTGTGATCTTGGAGAAACGATGAAAGTTCAGGTCTTTCATAGGTTTATTATGAGTTATCTATGACTTGATGGCAATTAACAACCACAACAACAAAAACATAGGGAGAGCTCTGTTGCCTAGTGGATAAAAAGTTATACTACCAAGCCAAATATGGGTGATTTTAATCTGTGGCCCTCAGGCCTAGTTTTAATTGGTTTGCATCAAACATTCTACTAAGTGGTATAACACTGATCTGTCCATTTGCTGTACAGAGGCTAAACACTGTGACACTGATATGTCAAATGTGGTAATGATTACCCATGATGAACAGTGTTTGGTGGAGCTTCCTGATTAAAACATGCTTGGAAGCAGGAGTGGCATCTGCTTCCGAAATAGAAACTCTATGAATGTGGAGAAATGATGAAAGTTATACAAGTGTTCATGTCTTTCATTCATAGGATCATTATGAGTCGTCTACAACTCGACTTAACAACAACAAAACAATAACAACAAGCTTTTATTAATGTTTTTAAAAACAAGCATCCATGCCAATAAGGATAGTAATGAGGGAAAAGGAAGGGTGAGAGAAGAAGAAATTTTGCCTTTCTGGTAATAAAGTTACAGGTTCATTGTACCATGGATTTCGTAGTTGTACACCCATTAGTGGTCATTGAAGATGATGTACCACTTTTTAAGAACAATTCTGTTCCATTGAGTGCTGGTTTGAGATCACATCAACTCTTTAAGATCGCGTATGTGTCATCAGTGATGTACTTAATGTGGACCTTCTTTGCCAGATGGTCATTGCAAACCACTTCAATCATTCTGACTGCAACTTGAATATGCTTGCAGCAAAATTAGATTTTTTTTAAAGGTAGCATGTAATTTCCTTACGTAATCCTCATCAAGATATGTGAAATGAACTTGGAGAAATGACGATAGCTATAGAAAGGCATTAGGTCTTTTATCCATAAATTCGCTATGAGTCATGCTTGACTTGATGGCAATCAACAACAACTTTTAATTTGGGAAAAAATGTTTTCCATTGTTGTTGATTTTTCTTGGTCTTAATTGTGTTTTGCTTTACTTAAGCTTTCATAATTAATGAGCTCATTTTACCAAAATTTATACTAAAAGAAGACACTTTAAATTTTGACCTTTTTCTCATTGCCAGGCATTCAGTGGAATAATATGTACCAGCCTCCAGAACATGGAAGCATGACATTTGGCTGGGTTTGCTGGATGATTCTGTTTGATTCATGCCTTTACTTTATCTGTGGATGGTACTTCAGCAACTTGATTCCTGGTAAGAGTTTGATTTATAATATAACAAAATAAATGTTAAACGTTAGATTAATTCATACAGTGAGAGGAATATCAGAAGGGGAATTCATAGAAAACCTAAAACTTCCTCACTGCCTCCTAGTCAGAACCACCCCATATTTGGCCCTCCAACAGGTTTCTGAGGTTAAAAATCACACAGGAGATAGTTCAGCTTTCTCTTGTGAAACAGTTGGTGCATTGGAACCTTCAGAGACGTGCTGGCTTTGAAATGGCAGTACAACTCTCTGTGGACTATGCCATCAGAGTGTTGTCTATCAAAATAAAATATAAATTTTTAAGGGAAAGATGATGAAATGACAAACAATATTTGAGACTGAATAAGTACGAAGTACAAGTTTAAAAATCACCCAGGCAAACAAGTAGTTTCCCAACATGTGGCTTCTGCCAACTACACAGAAAAGATTCTGATTAAGCATACATGTCTGAGTAGGTCAAGATGTAAAGAAGTTAGAGCTGGAGATTGGGAGCCTATTGCATTGAGAATGCAAAAGTTGGGCTGGAGTTCATAGACACATAATAGAGTTTGGAACTGATAGAAGAAAAAGGTTTGACCACAAGATGGTAATGTTGAATAAGTTATTCACTGTGGTGGATATATATTGACAAGGTTTCATGTTTGTTTATTGGTTGTGGGTTTTTGTGGGTTTTTTCCCCTTTTTTGGGGGTTTATACACAGTTATTCACATACATTGTGTTTCAACCATGTCATGTTTTATACAATCTTTCATTTAGAATGTTTCAGAAAATCATTCATGTGCATTGTATTATATCATCATTCATATATATTGTATTGTTCTTGTTGTTATGTGACATGAGTTCGCCTGCGACTCATAGCAATCCTATGTACAACAGTCCTAAACCCTGCTCTAACCTGTGCCACTCTTATTGTCTCTGACACACCTTTCCCTGTTAGACCAGTCATTAAATCAATCCATCTCATCTAGGGTCGTCGTCTCCTGCACTGGCCCTTCACCCTCACAAGCATGACATCCCTCTCGAAGATTCAAAATCTTTGCCTCTAAGGAGCATCCTGGCTTCACTCTCTCTCACACAAACCTATCTGTTCCCTTAGCAGTCCATGGTATATTCAATACTCTTCTCCAACACCACAGCTCAAAGAAATCAACTCTCCTTCTATCATCCCTAGTCATGTCCAGCTCTCTGATGCATAGCAAGTGATGACAAAGACCATTGCCTGCATCAGGCACACCTTAGTCTCCAGACTGACATCATTGCTCTTCAGTATTTTAGAGAGGTCTCTAACCACAGACTTTCACCATCGCAATAAGTCTTTTAATTTCCTGAATGCTGGTTCTAAGAGTGTTGATTGTGGATCCAGCAAACTGAAGTTATCTATAATCTCAATCTCTTCACCATCCATCATAGTGCTGCCAATAGGTCCACTGGTGAGAATCTTTGTTTTCTTGACGTTGAGCCTCAATACATACTGAAGGCTACAGTCTCTGACCTTCCACAGCAAGGGCTTCAGGTCCTACTCAGTTTCAGCAAGCAGGGTTGTGTCATCTGCATAATGCAGATTGTTGATGAGTCTTCCTCCAATCCAGATGCCACATTTCTCCTCAAAGAGCCCAGCCTCCTGGATAATCTGTTTTGAATATAGATTGAAAAGGTATGGAGATAGGACACATCCCTGGCATACACCTTTCCCAATTTTGAGTCATGCAATGTTTCCTTGCTCTGTTCAGATGACTGCCTCCTGGACCAAGTATAGGTTTTGCATTAGCATAATAAAATATTTTGGGATTCCCATTCTTCTCAGAATCAGCCACAGTTTGTTGTGATCTACACAGTAAAATACCCTTGCATAATCAATGAAACACAGATCGACATTCCTCTGGTACTCCCTGCTTTCAGCCAAGATCCATCTAACATTAGCTACAATATCCCTAGTACCACAACCCCTTCTAAGTGAAATATCGGAGATGAAAAGTAGGCCGGATGCTGATTGTGGAACAGACCACCAACTACTCATATGCAAGTTCAAGCTGAAGCTAAGGAAAGTGAAATCAAATCAACGGTAACCAAAATATTACCTTGAGTTTATCCCACCTGAATTTAAAAACCATCTCAGGAACAGGTTTGAGGTCTTGAACACAAATTAGTGAAGGCTAGCTGAGTTATGGGAGGATATCAAGAATATCATCCAGGAAGAGTGCAAAACATCATTACAAAGACAGAGCAGGAAGAAGAGACTGTGAATATTTCACTAGAGTGCCAAGAAGCCAAAGTAGAGAGAAGAAATCAAGATGTTAAGGAGCTGAACAGAAGACTTCAAAAGGCAGCTCAAGAAGACAAAATAAAGTATTATAATGAAATATGCAAAGAGCTGGTGTCAGAAAATCAAAAGGGATCAACTCACTCAGCATTTCTTAAGGTCAAGGAACTGAAGAACAATTTCAAACCTCGAGTTGCAATACTTATGGATGCTTTGGGAAGAATATGAAATGATCCTGGAAATATTAAAAGAAGATGGAAGGAGTATACAGAGTCATTATACCAAAAGAAATTGGCAGACACAGATGAATTTAATGAAATAATTTATGAGCAAGAGCCTCTGGTGAAGGAAGAAGTCCAAATGGCTTTGAAAGAATTGCCAAAAAATAAGGCCCCAGGAACTGATGGCATAACAATTGTCATATTTCATCCAACAGATGCTGCCTTAGATTTGCTCACCAAGTTATGCCAATAAATCTGGAGGATAACCACTTGGCCAAGTGGCTGGAAGAGTTCGGTATTTGTTCCATTCCAAAGAAAAGTGATCCGACAGAGGGTGGAACTTGTCAAACAATATCATTAATATCATATGTAAGCAAGATTCTGCTGAAGATTATCCAAAACCAACTGGAACAGCATATTCTGTATTGTCTATAATTAATTACTTTGCCTATTGTTAGGGAGCTCCAGTGGCCTAGTGGTAAGAAGTAGCATTGCAATCCCAAAAGAACACCAGGTGCTCTGTGGGAGAAAGATGGGCAATCTCCTTCCCAGTGATTTACTGCCTCAGAAAACCCACTGGAAGTTCAGCTCTAGGTAATTTCCAACTCATTGGTACACAACAACATGCCCATTATGATCGTGCATTCACAATTCCATGAAACATTTTCTATTCTTTCACCCCCCTCATCTACCCACTTAACTCTGCTATCATAGAGATTTCCACCTTTCCCCTTTTCCTACACCCTTCCCTGTTCCACCCTTTCTCTTTTTGACATTTATAAACATCTTACTAGACATTCAAAGAGCTGAACAGAAAATTTCAAAAGGCAGCTCAGGACGACAAAGCAAGATACCATAATGAAATGTGCAGAGAGCTGGAGTCAGAAAATGAAAAGGGCCGAACTGGCTAAGCATTTCTTAAGCTGAAGGAGTTGAAAAACAAATTCAAGCCATGAATGGAAATACTTAATGATAGTTTGGTAGAATGTTAAATGATCCAGGAAGTATCAAAAGAAGATGGAAAGAGTACACAGAGTTAATGTATCAGAAGGGATTGGCTGACACAGAGGAATTTCATGAAATAACATATGAACAAGAGGCTATGGTGATGAAAGAGGAAGTTCAAGTTGCTCTGAAGGAATTGGCTAAAAACAAGGCTTGAGGAGTTGATAGCATACCAATTGATTTATTTCAACAAACAGACACTGCCCTGGATGTGCTCACTAAGTTGTGCCAGGAAATCTAGAGGACAGCCAGCTGGCCAACTGACTGGAAGAGATCAATATTTGTTCCCATTCCAAGGAAAGGTGACCCAACAGAGTGTGGACATTATCAAATAATATCATTGATATCACATGTAAGCAACATTCTGCTGAAAATTATCCAAAAATGTTTGGAACAATATGTCAACAGAGAACTGCCAGATGTGCAGTCTGGATTTAGAAGAGGTTGTGGTACTAGGGATATTATAGCTAATGTAAGATGGATCTTGGCAGAAAGCAGAGAATACCAGAAGAGTGTGTAGCTATGCTTCATTGACTGTGCAAAGTCTTACAACTGTGTGGATCACAACAAGCTATGGTTGACTCTGAGAGGAATGGGAATCCCAGAACATATGATTGTGCTTATGTGAAACCTATACTTGGACCAAGAGGCAGTTGTCAGAACAGAGCAGGGACTGGATGGTTCAAAATCAGGAAGGGGGTCGGTCCGTCAGGGATGTATTTGTCTCCATACCTTTTCAATCTGTATGCAGAACAGATCATCCAAGACGCTGGGCTGTACAAAGAGGAATGTGGCATCAGGATTGGTGGAAGAATCGTCAACAACCTGCGTTATGCTGAAATTGAGGAGGGCCTGAAGTACTTGCTGCAGAAGGTCAAGGACAGCAGCCTTCAATATGAATTGAAGCTCAACATCAAGAAAACAGAGATTCTCACCATTGAGCCAATTGGCAGCATCAGTATGGATGGTGAAGCGATTGTCATAGTTATCCGTTTTAGTTTACTTGGTTCCACAGTCAACACTCTTGATAACAGCAGCCAGGAAATCAGGAGACAAATTGCATTGAGAAAGTCAGCTGTGAGAGACCTCTCAAGAATACTGACATGAAATGATGTCAGGCTGGAGACTCAGGTGCACCTGATCCAGTCTATGGTCTTTGCAATTACGTGCTATGCATCAGAGAGTTGGACAGTGAATAGGGATGACAGAAAGAGAATTGATGCTTTTGAGCTGTGGTGTTGGAAAAGAGTGTTGAATATACCATGGACTGCTAGGAGAACAAACAGGTCTATCCTGGAGATGAAGCCAGAATGCTCCTTGGAGTCAAGGATTCTGAAGCTTCGTCTCACATGCTTTGGGCATGTAGTAAGGCAGTACTGGTCCTTGGAGAGGGACATCATGTTTGGGAGAGTGAAGGGACGGAGGAAGAGAGAAAGACTCTCGATGAGATAGGTCGATTCTGTGAGTGGAGTGTGGGAATTAGTGTGTTTGAGATGGTGAGGTTGGCACAGGATAGAATCGTGTTTGGGGCTCTTGTACATAGGGTTGCTATGAGTCACAAGCAACTTGATGGCATATAACAACAACAGTGAGACATTCTTGTACTTTTACGGTGATGGTCTTACACAGTATTTATCCATATGTAATTAAATTAATTCATTCAACAAAATGGCCTCTAGACTCTCCAATGTTATATAATGTTTTACAAAATCATTGTTTCTTAGGGCTACATAATATGCCACTGTGTTAATGCACCATAATTTCTCAGTCCCTTAGGAGGAAATCCCTTATAGCAGAAGACTTTTTGCAGAGGCAAATGGCCCATAGGTTCATTGGAAGGATGAGTCAACGAAGAATTGAGAGGGAGAGGGAATTACTTGCATCTAATTATGTTCCTCAGGAACAAGGTGGACATCTTTGGGTCAGAGACCCCCTATGAACAACGATTTTACAAGTGTAGAGTTTATCTTATCCGTGATTAGCCAGGTACGCTTTCACAAGGTATAGAAAGCAAGTGGGGCTAACAGGGAAAAACGGGCTTCTCTTCCTCCTACAAAGCAGATGGTAGATTTTAACCATTCTCGTTTTGGTTAGCAGCAGACCTTCTTATGGTTTAAACAATCAGCCCGCCCTAAAGGCCAACAATAGTAATGGGATTTCCTGATTTATTGGTAGGGAAGGAGTAATAATTATTCTTGGCTCAATTTGGAAAAACAGCCGAGAAAAAGCACTTTACAATTATTTTATTTGATTATTTTCACATAATCAAATAATATTTTTAATGATATTTTACTTTATTGATGAAATTACCTTTGACTCTGGCCTCTCTAGGATAAACTTATTTGTTCTGCTGGCAGTCCGTAGTATATTCAAAATTCTTCTCCAGCACCACAGCTCAAAGGCAGCAATTATCTATTATCCCTAGTCTTGTTCCAGCTCTCTGATGCATAGCAGGCAATTGTGAAGACTACGGCCTGGATCAGGACCACCTAGTCTCCAGACTGATGTTGTTGCTCTTCAGTACTCTGGAGAGGTCCCTGACAGTCTCTAAATGAATAGTAAGTGGTGGAAAAGACCATGGTTTGGATCAGCTGAACCTTAAATTTCTAATTAATATTAGAATATTAATTAACTATTTTAACTAATATTAGAATATTGGAATTATGATATTAGAATATTAGAATATAAGTTAATCATAGTTAAGTCTATTTCTGGGTTCTCGGTTCTGTTTAATTAATCTATGTGGCTTTGTGTAGTAGGTTTTGAGGTCAAGGAGTGCTATGCTTCCACTTCATTTTTGTTTTTCAGAAGTGCTTTGCTTATTTGCTGTCTCTTTTCTCTCCAAATAAACTTGACAATTTCCCTTTCTATTGTCTTGAAAAATGAATTTGGTATCGGTATTGGGATTGTATCGGACATGTAGATTGCTTTTGGTAGGATTGTCATTTTCAGTATATTGGATCTTCCTATCAATGAACAGGAAACATATTCCCATTTACTTAGGTCTTTTATTGTTTTCCACAGCAATTTTATGTAGTTTTCTTTGGACAGTTCTTTTGTGTCTCTAGTTAGATTCATTCTCAAGTATCTCAATTCGTGGTTGGCTATTGTAAACGGTATTGCTTTCTTGGTTTCCTTCTCTGAGTTCTATTTTTTAGTATAGAAGAAGTATACTTGTTATTTTTTTTTTAATCCATGGGATATTTAGGACTCCTATCCAACATAATTCAAAGACATTTATTCTTCTGTTATCTTTATTCATTGTCTACTTTCGTCTAATTGCTTGTGACTTCAACAGCCCTGAAACCTGAATATACTGACAGTTTAACCATCTCTTCATAGATCTAAATGATTTTAATTCTTTCTCTTGTTGTACTGCCCTAGCAAGTACTTGCTATATAATATCAAATAGAAGTGGTGACATCCTTGTCAGGTTCCTGTTCACAAGAAAGATGCTTTTAGTCTTTCTTCATTAGAATGATATTGAATTTTGTGTTTGCATATATACTTTTCACTATGTTGAGGAAATTCCCTTCTATTCCTATTTTGCTAAGTGTCTAAATCAGGATGGTTCTTGGATTTTGTCAAATGTATTTTGCATCAATTGCTACGATCATGTGCTTCTTGTTGTTTATTTTGTTAATGTGGTAAATTACATTATTTTCCTTAAGTTGAGCTATACTTACATACCTCTTATGAATCCCACTTGGTCATGATGAATTATTTTTCTGATGTGTTGTTAAATTCTATTGGTTAGAATTTTGTTAAGGTTTTAATATCTATGTTCATGAAACGTATTGATCTCTAGTTTTATTTTTTATAATATCTTTGCTTGATTTTGGTATAATGTTTATGCTTGCATCAAGTAAATTTTATCAAACATTCAGAGAATAACTGTCACCAATTCTACATAACTGTTCAGAAAATAGAAAAATATGGAATTCTCCCAGTCTCATTCTATGAAGTAAGCATATCCTTGATACCAAAGCCAGGAAAGGACACCATCAAAATAGAAAACTATAGGCCAATATCTCTTATTAACATAGATGTAAAAATCCTGAATCAAATCCTGGCCAATAGAATCCAACAATTCATCAAATAAATAATTCATCATGACCAAGTGGAATTCATAGCATTTATGCAAGAAAGATTCAACATCAGGAAAACAATTTATGTAATTCATCACTTTAACAAAACAAAGAACAAGAACCACACAGTCCTATCAATTGATGCAGAAAAGGTCTTTGACAAAATTCAACACCCTTTTCTGGTTAAAACACTCAACAAAATAGAATTAGCAGGCAATTTCTTCAACATAGTAAAAAGTATATACGCAAACCGGACAGTCAACATTATTCTCAATGAAGAGAGATTCAAAGCATTGCGTATATATTGTGTGCAGTGGTTAGAAAATGTTTAATCATTGCCTAATCCTAATTATACTGTCCAATATGCATCACTATATAAGTACTATCCACACTTTTGGTTTCAAGGTTCCTCATTTATGTAGTAAAATATACAGAATAAAAAGTGTTATTTTAATTTAAAAAAAAAAGCATTGCGTTAAGAATAGGAATTAGGCAAGGATGACCATTATCACCGCTCTTATTCAACATTTTATTGGAAGTCTTAGCAATAGCAATAAGACAAGAGAAGGAAATAAGGGGTATCGGTTACTTGAAGTACGTGAATTTATATACCATCTATTCCTGGGGCTTTATTTTTTGCTAATTCCTTCAAAGTAGCTTGATCTTCTTCCTTCATCACCATAGGCTCTTTCTTGCTCATATGATGTTTCATGAAATTCTTCTGTGTCTGCCAATTCCTTAAGAAATGCTGAGTGAGTTAAGCCCTTTGGTTTTCTGTCTCCAGATCCTTGAACATTTCATTTTCATATTTTACTTTGCCTTTCTGCGCTATCTTTTAAAATCTTTTGTTCAGCTCTTAGTATCTTGAGTTCTTCCTTCTGCTTTGGCTTCTTGGTGCTCCAGTGCAATATTCAGTGTCTCTTTTGACATGCATTTTGGTCTTTTCTTCCTTCCTTGTCTTTGTAATGACCTTTTGCACTCTTCTTGTATGATACTCTTGATATCCATTCACAACTCATCTGATCTTTGTTCATGTCCTTCATTCAGGGCCTTAAACCTATTCCTGAGATGGTTCTAAAATCAGGTGGGATAGAATCAAGGTCATTTTTTGGTTTCATGGCTTCAATTTTACTTTCCTTAGCTTCAGCTTGAACTTGCATATGAGTAGTTGGTGGTCTGTTCTATAATCAGCACCTGGTTTAGTTTTCACAGCTGAGTTTCTCCAGTGGTTCTTTCCACAAATGTAATCAGTCTGATTCCTATGCATACCATTAGGGGAAATCCATGTGTATAACCTGTGTTTATGTTTCTTATAAAACTTATTTGCAATGAATAAGTCACTGTGCAAAATTAAATCTTTTTTGTGTTTTCCAATTAGCTAATCACAAGATTAAATATTTTCTTGGAAACCTAACCAGAAGCACAAATTATCTAATCAAAGAAAATTACTAAACACTGCTAAAATAAAAACATACGTGGAGAAGTAGAAGCAAGATACCTTGCTCATGGATAGGAAGACTTGACTATTCTAAAAACGACAACACTACCAAAGGCAATTTACACGTTTAATGGAATCCCAATTCAAATACCAATCCCATTCTTCAAGGAGATGGAAAAGGCGATCTCCAGTTTTATTTGGAATGGAAAGAAGACCCAAATAAGCAAAGCACTCCTTAAAAATAGAATCAAGGTAGGAGGCATCTCACTCCCTGATTTCAAATCTTAACACACTGCCGCAGTGGTCAAGATAGCATGGTACTACTGTACAATGAGAGACACATAAATCAATGGAATGGAATTGAGAATTCAAAAATCATCCCATTTACTTATGGTCAACTGATTTTTTTATAAGAAGATGAAATCAGTTAAGTGGTGAGAAAAAATAACCGTTTTAACAAAACGTTTTGGCAAAATTGGAAAACTATCTGCAGAAAACTCAAGGAAAATCCACACCTCACTCCAAACACAAAAGCCAACTCAAAGCAGATAATGGACCTAGGACTAAAATCAAGGACAATAAAGTTCATTTTTAAAAACAAAGCTTGTAAGAACTCTAGCCATCCTAATTAACGACACAGTCTTCCAAGCATCCCGAAAAATCTACAACTAGGAAAGGATAAAACAGAAGAATGGGACCTTCTAAAAATCAAATCCCTATGCACATCCAAAACCTTCTCCAACAGGGTAAAAAGGGAAGCTACAGACAGGGAAAAAATATTTGGTAATGACATGTCAGATAAGGGACTTACATCCAGAATTTACAAAATACTCGAGTGCCACAAGAAGATAAACAACCCAGTTGAAAAAATGGGCACAGGAAGAAGACATTCAGATGGTCAACAAGCATGTGAAGAAATGTTCAAAATCCCTAGCTCTAAGAGAGATGCAAATTAAAACAACTATGAAATATCACCTCACCCCAGTAGAATATAAAAATTTAACAGAATAGCAAACAATAAATGCTAGTGAGGTTGTGGAGAAGCTGGAATCCTTATTCACTGTTGGTGGAAGTGTAAAATGGTGCAACCACTATGGAAGACAGTATGGTGCTTTTTCAAAAAGTTGCAAATAAAAATGACATTTGACCCAGCCATTCCCCTACTGGGAATATACCCCAAAGAAACTATAACCGCCACCTAAGCAGATATATGCACACCATGTTTATCGTGGCTTTGTTCACAGTAGCAAAGAGTTGGAAACAACCTAAGTAAGTACCCATCAACAAATGAACAGATAGCAAAGCTTTGGTATATTCACACAATGGAGTACTATGCTGCATTGAAAAACAAGGAACTCATGAGATATTATACAAAATGGGTTACCCTGGAGGACATTATTCTGAGTGAAATATCTGTCACAAAAGGGCAGATTATTCATAGTGCCACTGTTATAAATTGGACTGACATCAAGGTTAGGGTGAGACTGAGAAAGATGGGATAAATGATGTATACTTCATTGAAACAGATGAGGGAGAAAACTGTTTAAAAGGCATATATGACTAGGTATTATTGTCATGACAGGAGTTTAGAACAAAGACTCCATAGTGGAATGGACTTGCAGGGAGGGATCATATAACAATGAATGAATTTTCTTTTACTTTTCAAAATGAAAGCTGCAATAGTGGAGTGGACTTGGGGAAAGGGATTGCATAACAATGAAAAAATTTTTCTTTTACTTTTCAAAGCAAAGAGTGAACTGTGGCAGAGGTTGGCAGGGAGAAAAGTGCAACAATGAATTAATGGAAATCCAAAGTCTGTAAACTTTCATTAAAATTAATTTCAAAAAAAGTAAAAAAATAAGAAAATAAGAAAAATATTTCTGAAAGTATTACTTCTTTTTCTATTTTTTTAAAAATAATTTTTAAGTAGAATTGGTGAAAAATTGCTGAATGTTTGTTAGAAGTCAGCCATGAAGTCACCTGCTCCAGGACTGTTTTTTTGTGGGGGACTCTTTTTATGACTTTCTCAATTTCTTCTTTTGTTATGGGTCTGTTCAAGTGTTCTAGATTTTTCTATGATTCTGGACCTTTATCCACATCTTAATTGTCATTCTTCCAATTTTACAATAATGATTTTATGCAGTGTTCTTCCTTATGTAACTGAGTCAGTTCACTCGTGATAAATGTTTTAGACTCTCTCCTATTAAATATTATTTTATGAATTGGTTGCTTCTGAGTGCTGCATAGTATTCCATCATGTGAATGGATCACAATTTCTCAATTCATCCATGTGTTGATGGACTTTTGTGTTGTTTCTAAGCTCTTGTTATTGTGAACAATGTAGCTATGGGTACAAATCTCTGTTTGTGTTTCAATTATATTTCCCTTGGGGTATATTCTTAGCTGTGGAACAGCTGGGTAATACAATATTTCTATGTTTAGCTTTTTGAGGAACTGCTAAACTAAGGCTGGAATGTTATGAAAATAGTTTCAGCAAAGATTAACTCTTTCTTCCTGATGTTATACAATGAAAAAATAATTTAAAGTGGGCTTGCAGAGAAATAAATATGGCCTGTAAGGGCTGAATGATGGCAGGTGTGCTTTCTCTGGGGAAATAATTCTGACTCTTTATGAATCAGAGAACTATCAGCCATCTTGCTAACTTTTCAAAGAGTTATGGGATTTTGGATTTTAGGGGTTTTTTTTTTCTGAAAGGTGATTGACACCAGCTTGTACTTCAGATGGAAAAAAAGATGCTTTCTTTCTTAGGAACCAAGAGATCTAAATGTCAGATTTGGTTGTTCGGGGTGTTTGTTGTTATTTGTTTTTGTTTTAGCAATAATTCAACTATCTGAAAGATATTGTCTCTTTTGAGGGCTTTATTATATTTGGAACATATTCACATTTAACTTGAAACACCACATCTACTTCCTCCCTTTATCAATCTCCTATTCTGAAATATCTTATGGTTCCTCATTCTCTACATTCCTGTACTTTGGATGTAATGTTAAAATTTTTCCTCTATTATTTCCTGTTCACCCATGCTGTAGAGACTGTTCTATTTCTCACGGTTTAAGTATACTCATTACCTTCTGTAAAATGAGATGCCATAAAAAGAGTTAAGCTTGAGCTCTGTTAGTTCAATGGTGATTAAGTTTACAAAACATCATAAATGGGAATTGTATGGAACACAATGTGAATGAAGGTAGTGTGAAATACAAAGTATATAAATGTTGTAATTGGCAAAAAACAAGGCGCCAGGAATTGATGGCAGACCAATTGATATATTTCAATAAACTGACACTGCCTGTATGTGCTCAACAACTTGTGCCAAGCAGTCTGAAGGACAATCACCTGGCCAACTGACTGAACGAGATCTATATTTGTTCCCATTTCAAAGAAAGATGACCCAACAGAATGAAAAATTATTGAATAATATAATTGATATCATATGCAAGCAAGATTCTTCTGAAGATTTTCCAAAACCGGCTGGAACAGCACATCAACAAAGAACTGCCTGAAGTGCAGGTGGAGTTTAGAAGAGGCTGTAGTACTAGGGATATTATACCTAATGTCAGGTGGATTTTGGCTGAAGTCAGAAAATACCAGAGGGATGTCTGTTTTTCATTCACTATCCAAAGACATTTGACAATGTGGAACAACAAACTATGGCTGGCTCTGAGAAGAATGGGAATCCCAGAATATTTGATTGTACTTATGTGAAACCTATACTTGGACCAGGAGGCAGTCATCAGAGCGGAACAAGGAACACTGCATGATTCAAAATTGGGAAGGGTGTATGCCAGGGGTCTTTCCTACCTCCATACCTTTTTAATCTATATGCTGAACAGATTATCTGGAATGCTAGGCTCTATGAGGAGAAATGTGGCATCAGGTTTGGAGGAAGACTCATCACCAACCTGCGTTATGCAGAGGACACAACCCTGCTTGCTGAAACTGAGGAGGACCTGAAGTGTTTGCTGCAGAAGGTCAAGGACTGCAGCCTTCCGTATAGATTGAAGCTCAACATCAAGTAAACTAACTTTCTCATCACTGGTCCAATTGACAGTAGCATAATAGACAGTGAAGATATTGAGATTGTTAACAGTTTTAGTTTGCTTGGCTCCAAAAGCAACACTCTTGCTGCTAGCAAACAGGGAATTAAAAGACAAATTGCATTGGGAAAGTCTGATTTCAGAGGCCTCTCCAAAGTACTGAAGAATAACGATGTCAGTATGGAGACTAAAGTGCACGTGATCCAGGCCATAGTCTTTGAAATGACTTGCTATGCCTCAGAAATCTGGGCAATGACTAAGAATAATACAAGGAGAAGTGATTCCTTTGAGCTGTGGTGTTGGAGAAGAGTATTGAATATACTATGGACCGTTAGGAGAACAAATAGGTTCATCCTACAGAGAGCTAGAGCAGGCTGCTCCTTGGAGGCAAGGATTGTGAAGCTTTGTCTGACATACTGCAAGGAGGGATCAGTCCTTGGAGAGAGATGACATGCTTGGAAAGGTGGAGGGACAGCGCAAGAAAGGAAGACCCTCAATGAGATGGATTGATTTAGTGACTGGAGTAATGAGGGTAGGTGTGTCCAAGACAATAAGATTGGCACAGGTTAGAGCAAGGTTAAGGGCTGTTGTACCTAGGGTTACTAAGAGTTGCAGGTGACTTGAAGGCACATAGAAATATCAATATAAAATAAAAACTAAAAAAATAGTAACATTCAAGTACAAAAACAATTCCCGTAGCTCTGAAGTAGTCTCAAAACTTGTGTCCCTAGTTTTACTAATTTCAATACCAATTATACTGTTCAATTATATTGTCTGAAACCAGTTGTAGTGGCTACACAGACCTCACAGAATCATAACTCATGGTTATTAGTTTTATTAGGGAAATGAATAGGTTTCAATTTAGTTTGGAAACAGTATCCTATTCCTCCATTCAAACACCTTCTCAAACAAGGTTATAGATCCTTTGACTTTCAGCCTCATATTTTAGGTTATTGTTACATGGTTCTCTTATTCATGCCAATATGATGTGTTCCTTCAGACCTCTAGCAAGATTAAGTGAAGGCCTCTGGTGCTGGCTCCTTAAAACAGTAATCTCAAGTCAGCTCTGTCTCATGTCAATATCTGGTTCTCTGATAAAATTGGCATTTTTTTCATGTAGTTTCTGACTGGTGTAGGAATCTCTGGTCCTGAATGAGATGCTAGAATCTCTGCTGCTTCCCCTTGATGTTTAATGAGATTCCCACATTTGCTTCTAAGCTTGATCAATTTAAATTTGATGGTTTGGGAAAAACTGACCAGTATCATAATGATTTATTTATATATAACTTGTTTTAAGTTCACATCTATTCATGAAGGGAAAAGAAAAGTCAATGACTGGGAAAGCTCCTTTGAGAGCTTGTTTGGAGGTTCTAGGAGGGGAGCACAGCTGCTTGTATACCCTTGACCGAAGTATAGTCTTCTTTCTATTGGGCATGGTCATCTTTTTCCACTGAGCAAAAAGGAACACCCACTTAACCAGCCAGATCAGCTGAATCAACCCTGGCAATCAATGGTGTGACAGATGTAACAACCAGATAGACCTCACATCCAGGAAAGCTGTTTTGAACAATAAACTCATGACATCACATCTGCCTGGTTAACTAAAAAGACCTTGTGATAGGGACTGTACTGCTAACCCAGAGGTGACATCTCTGTGGTGGTTCAAATATGCTAGCTGTTCCAGAGGAGAAAGACAGGCAGTTTTAGTTTGCAAAGATGTATTGTGTTGAAGAAGTCTGCTGTCAAAGACCTGTCCAGAGTACTGAAGCACAATAATGCCAGTTTGGAAACTAAGGTGTGCCTGATACAAGCTATGGCCTTTGCAATCACTTGCTGTGCAACAGAGAGCTGGAAAATGACTAGGAATGAGAGTACTGAATATACCATGGACTGCTAAGAGAATGAACAGGTTCATGCTGGAGAGGGTTAAACCAGGGTGCTCCTTGGAGGCAAGGATTCTGTAGCTCATACTTTGTACATGTTGCACGGAGGGACCAGTCCTTGGAGAGGAACATCATACTTGGGAGGGTGGAGGGACAGAACTGGAGAGGAAGACCCTTGATGAGATGGATTGATTCAGTGGCTGGGGTAATGGAGGTAAGTGTGCTAGAGACAATAAGAAGTATGGCACAGTACAGAGCAGGGTTTAGAGCTGTTGTACATAGGGTCACTATGAGTCACAGGCAACTCGATGACACTTAACAACAACAATTTGTAGTCTTGGAAAACCATATGAAGGGCCTGCCATTAGTAAGCCCTGAATAAATGATATTGAGGGGTTTGTTTTGGTTTTTTGGGGGGTGGAGGGTTGGTTTGTTTTTTGTTGGGGTTTTGTTTTTGGGGTTTTTTGTTTTGTTTTTGTTTTTGTAAACTAAAGATGAGCTTTGGGCTAATTTAAATAACTTTTCACACTATCACATCTAACCAAGGAAAAAGATCTACTGATTTTATGTCCTCAGTTCTTTCTTTAAGTTGAGGGCTGTGTATTTTCAAGACCTAATAGACTATTTATGGAGAAAGGATGAAAGTCACACAACTGTCAAGGACTTTTGTTAATAGGGTCACTCTGAGTTGCCTATGACTCGAAGACACTTAACAACAACAACAACGACGACAACAACAACAATAGACTATTTAAATAGAGTGTGAGGTTACAAAATCAATATATAAAAATCAGTAGGATTTCTCTTCAGCATCAAAGAAAGCATAGAAAATGAAACTAAGAAAGCAATATCATTTACAATAGCAAACAATGAAATTAACTACTTGGGAGGAAAATTAACTTGTATTTTATAAGGTCAAATACAAAATACACTAAGAGAAATAATAATAAAATAGTTTCTCTGCAACCTAGCCAGTATTTGATGTTTGCTGTTCTGTTAAATTTTTCTATTCTTACTGCAGTGAGATGATATCTTATAGTTGTTTTGATTTGCATCTCTCTTAGAGCTATGGATTTTGAACATTTTTCATGTGCTTGTTGGCCATCTGAACGTCTTCTTCGGTGAAGTGTCTGTTAATAAACTGTACCTATTTTTCAATTTGGTTATTTACCTTTATCTTGTTGCATTACTCGAGTGTTTTATAAATTCTAGATATAAGTCCCTTGTCTGACATGTCATTACCAAATATTTTTTTCCTAATCTATGGAGTTTGTGGAGAAATACCATTTGACCCACCAATTCCACTACTGGGACTTTACCCTGAAGAAACCATAACCACTACCCAAGCAGATATATGCACAGCCATGTTCATTGTGGCTTTGTTTACAATAGCAAAGAGCTGGAAACAACCCAAGTGCCCATCAACAAATGAATGGATAGAGAAGCTCTGGTATATTCACACAATGTAACACTATGCAATGTTGAAAAACAAGGAACTCATGAAATATTATACAAAATGCATGACCCTAGATGACATCATGTTGAGTGAAATATCTCCATCACAAAAAAGACAAATATTGCATAGGGCCACTCACTGCTGTAAAACGGGACTGACATCAGGGTTGAAGAAAGACAGAGAAAGAGGGGATAAATGATGTATACTGCATTGAAACAGATGAGGGAGAGAACTGTTTAAAAGGAATATATGATTGGGTATTATTGTCATGACAGGAGTCCAAAATGAAGGCTGCACAGTGGAGTGGACTTGGGGGGAGGGATTGCATAGCGATGAAAGAGTTTTTCTTTTACTTCTCAGGGAGAGGAGTGAATTGGGGAAGAGAGGGTGAGCAGGGAAAAATGCAATAATGAATAAATGGAAACCCTAATTCTCTGTAAACTTTCATTAAAATTAATAAAAAAAGAAATAATAATAAACCAAACTAATGGGGAAACATTCCTTGTTCATGGATAGGAAGACTCAACATAGTAAAAATTAGAATCCTACCAAAAGCAATCTACATTTTCAGTGTAATCCCAATACAAAATACCAAATCATTTTTTAAAAGAGATAGGGAAGGTTTATTTGGTAAGGAGGATAGCTTAAATAAATAAAGATTATTTGATAAATAAAAAACAAAGTGTAAGACATAACACTCCCTGAACTCAAACCCTTCTATACGAAACAACATGATCTTGGTACAATGACAGAAATGTTGTTGCTGTTGTTGTTATGTGCTGTTGTGTCACATGTGACTCATAGTGACCCTATGTACAAATAGCTTTGAAGCCTGCCCTGTCCTGAGCCAATCTTACTGTCTCTAACACAGCTACCTCCATTGCCCTAGTCACTGTATCAATCCAATGGAATAGAACTGACAACCTAGGAATCAACCTATCTATATATCGCTAATTGACATTTGAAAAGGTATATAAATCTATCAAATGGAGAAACAACAACCCCTTCAACAAACAGTGCTGGCAAAACTGGACAACTATCTGCAGAAAATGGACACAGGTTCCACATCTTATGCCATACATAAAAATAAACTCAAGATAGATCAGTGGCCTCAAGACAACATCTCAAACCATAAGAGACAAAATGAAACCAAATGGAGAAGCCCTATCCTAGGACATAAATAGGCTAGCAAATATAGTCAGATACAACCAAGAGAAAATAAAATTGAAAAATCAGACCTTTTAAAAATCAGGTCTCTGTGTGCATCAAAAACTTTTTCTAGTAAGATGAAAAGAAAACCTACGGTTTGTGAAAAAATATTTGGCAATGACATTTCAGACAAAGATCTCATAATGAAAGTTTAAAATACTACAGGGCTTCCATGGGACTCTGGAGGCCTATTGGTAAGAAGTTGTGCTCTAATACGAAAGGCATGCATTTAAATCCACCCGGAGAAGGATGAACATTCTCTTCTTGTATAATTTCTGCCTCTGAAAAATCAGCTATTGGTTGATTCTGACTCAGTGGCATTGAACAAGAACAACAACCAGAGCCTCCACAAGAAAATGACTGATAATCAAATAACGAAATGCGCAAAAGGCATTAAAAGACTTTTCACAAAGGAGAAATTAGGATGCCCAGCAGGCCATAAGGAAATATTCCAAATCACGGGAAAGCAGAGAGATGCAAATCAAAACAACAATGAGATATCATCTTACCACAGCTAGCAAAGTTTAACAGGACAGCAAGCAATATAGACTGGAGAGATGTGGAGAGATTGGAACTCTCATACACTACTGGTGGAATATAAAATGGTTCAACCACTCTGAAAGGTGGTTCGGTATTTCCTCAAAAAGCTAAATATAGAAATTCCATGTGATTCAGATATCCCACTACTAGAAAAATACTTTAAAGAAGTTAAACTGAGCCATGAACAGAGATATGTAATGTTCATAGCAGCATTATATCACAATAGTAAGAAAAGGTAAATTGTCCAAATGCCCATCAACAATCTAATAGATTGAGAAATTGTGGTATAGTCACACAATGAAATACCATAGGGCACTATGTAGCAATGATATTGTAAATTTTAACATGAGAGAGTCTAGAAAGCATTATACTAAGTGAAATAATTCAGTCTCATAAACACTGCATAAAATCCTTATTTTTAAAATAGAAGCATAATTGGCAAGGTGTATATAAAAAGGGAAGGGAGCAGACAAAGAGGGGAAGGGTGAAAATCACTAGAGTAGTAGAGTTTAGTGGGTGGGTGAAGGGGTAAAGGAATAAGAAAGATACAATGGAGACTTGAAAAGATAGAGTAATAATAGGAAATTTTATCTTTTTTTAAATCAGAATTAACCCGTAAGCTGACCCTTCACTGGGTTTTCAAAGGCAGTTAATTGCATGAGATTGCCCATTATTCTCCTGTGAAGCAACTTGTCACAGGACTCAAATCAGGTACTTTCAGGATTACAACAAAACTTCTTAAAACAAACAAACAAACAACAACAAAAAAAACCCTTCTTGTTGCTAGGAGACCAGAGCTCCACATAATAGGCATAGTACATAATACATAATAGTTAACTATGTAAGATGCAATGTATATGAATGATTGTATAAAACAAAATGTAAATGAAAGATGATACAAAATACAATGCACACAATTTTACATGCAAACCAATATAAAATAAAAAGAACAACTCACAATGTACATGAATGAAATACAATGTATAATGAATTCCCATATGCAAAACAATTAAAAAAGAAACTATGGGAAACAAATATCTGGAATACAGCTAAGACAGTTGTCAATGGTCAGTTTATAACAATAATAAAAAACATTAAAAAAAGGAAAGAGGAAAATAAACTAACTCAACAATTCCAGCAAACAGATAAAGAACCAAAGACAATCTTGTGAATTTTTTTAGGTCTTGCCAAGGATTCTTTGCAAGAATGAAGACATGAAGCCATACATTGTCAAACTTCCAAGTGTTTCTGATTCTAAACTTTTGAATAAAAGCAAGTAAAACCAGGAGGACCTGGAAATAATTATTAAGCTACATTTATGTACATTTTGTTTCATTATCAAAGTTTAAATAAGGCTGTATAACACAGATTGTGATAGAGTCTCCTATTTCTCTACATATTTGCAACATCAATTAAAGCTCCTAGATAGAAAGCAAGGAAGATCAGAATCTAGGCCAGAATATGTGATTTCATCTGTGAGCTCTTCATAACACAGTTACTTTTTTAAATAGGTAGAATTGTTTAAAAGAAGACATTACATAATTTCCCCATGATTTCATGACATTGATGATGATTCCTCCATTTTGACAATAAAAAGTTGGAGTTGACATTGCACAGAGAATTTTCTTAAAGAAAAAAGAAAGTATTTGTTTTTAATGTTAACAAATTCTGCTCATGAGGAAATATAAATGTTGATAGTTGGAAAATATTGATGGGTTTTCAGAGCCATAAGCATTATCTTTAGGACCTCTCAGATCCTGTGCCTTATTTTTTGAAAACAAATATTTCATAGCATTCCCTTTGCTCTATGCATCAGAGAGTTTGTTAATAAATAAGGATGACAGGAGAAGAACGAATGTCTTTCAGTTGTGGTATTGGAGAAGAGTACTGTTAAAAGAACAAACAAACATGTTTTGGATAGGGTTGGAGACAAATTTGGTAAAACTTTGTCTTTTATGGTGTGGACATGTAGCTAGGAAAGGCTATTCCTTGGAAAAAGACATCATGCCTTAAAAGATATAGGGTCAATGAAGGAAAGGAAAACCTCCAACATGATGAACTGACATCGTGACTCTAGTCAGAGATTATGAGGATGGCACAGAATAGGTGAGGGTTTAGGTCAGTTGTTCATAGGGTCTCTATGAGTCATACTCAGCTCCACAATATCTAACAGCAATGACAACATAAAACACATCCCTAGAAGTTTAATTCCTAACTAAAACTAAAAAACATTTATGGCATTAGAGAAAGCCCTGATGGCTTAATAGTGAGTGAGGAGTTGTGTGTTGTAATCTCAAAGATATGAGGTTCAAACACATCAGCTGTTCTGTGGCAGAAGGATGGGCAATCTCCTTCTGTGTAATTTACTGCCTCTGAAAATCCACTGGAAGGTCATCTATGAGTTGATTCTAACTCAGTAGCACAAAACAACAACATGACATTAGCATCTCATTACTAACTTGCTTTCCTAGTGGTAATTCAATTCCTCCCTAGAACTGGCTGATTTTGATCACTAAGTGTGTTGCCATAAAGGAATCTTACCAACTAAAGAGCAAGAGAGAGTCAGGGACAGAGTTTAATGTTTCTAAAACAGTTTTATTAATATAATTGTTTACTTCTTATCTCCCTGCATTTTTTTTGCAAGCTTAATGTGTTTACACATGTGCTCATAGAAGTTCATTCTACCCTTCCTGTTTGATAGTTAAAATAATTGAGGTGCTAGGATACAAATGAGATTCCTCTTCTGCAGTGTTAATTCAGTGCTAGAAAGTACCGGCATTAGAGTCACTATTGATTTATCAACTATTTGAAAAACAAGTGAATGTTTTTAATTATTACATGTACATGTTAGACCCACAATGTGTCAGGGTTGTTGTTCTTGACTCATGTTGACCCCAAGCACAAAGAATAGAAAGTCTACCCAGACCTGTTCTAACCCCATGATTGGTTACATATGAGACAGCAGAGCAACTAATGGATTCAAACCACATTCCTTTGGGTTGACAGTATGACTTCGTACCAGTAAGCCAAGTGGGCAGCCAGTAGTTAATTGTGTGGTTCTGCAAACTCAGCCATGCTAGGTAGTGTTTTACAAGGTCATTGTTTTTCTGTGCTTCATACTATTTCGTTGTGTGAATGTACCACAGTTTTTCTAACCATTTGTTTTTTTATAGGAATTTGGGCTGCTTTCATCTCTTCACTTTTGTGAATAATACTGCAAGAAATATGGATGTGAATACTCTGTATCATGGCTCTGATTTCTTTAAGGATATATTTCTAATAGTGGGATAGCTAAGTAAAATGGCATTTTTATTTCCAACTTTTTTTAAAAGCACCAGACTCTCTTCCCTTGTGATTGTGTAATTTTATATTCTCATAGCAATGAATTAGCATTCTAGTCTCTCCACATCTTCGCCAGAATTTGTTATTTACCACTGTGTTGAACTTAGCTATTGTTTCTCGAGATGTTTTTATTTACATCTCTCTGATAACTAAGAATCTTGAAAGTCTCTTCCTGTGTTTGTTTTCCATTTGAATTTCTTGTCTGTTCATGCCTTGTGCCTATTTTTTTATTGTGTTGATTGCCTTTTTTGTTGTTGTTGAGGTGCTTAAGACTGCTATAAACTTTAGATAGGAGTAATTTATCAAATGTGTCATTGCCAAATCCATTTTTGCCCCACTATGAGTTTGGTTTTTATTCTACTGGATAAATTTTTTATGTGCATATGGGTTTTATTTTTAGAATGTCATATTCATCTAATTTATCTTCTCCTGCATATAGGAGTTTTGCTGTGCTTGGAGGTCTGATTTTGCTGTTATGGCTTCTAGAGTTGTTCTTAGATTTTCTCTGTAATACTTTGATGACTGTTAGGTCCCTGATCCACCTTGATTTTTGTTTTGGGTATGATGTGAAGTGTGAGTCTTGCTTCAGTTTTCTTCAGATGGTTTTCCAATTTTATCATCATCATCATTTGTTAAAGAAGTTACCATTTCCTCATGCAACATATTTTTGTCTCCTTGTCAAAGATCAATTGACCACAAGTAGATGATTTCTGGTTTATTGATTCTATTCTATTGGTCTATGTATTGCTGTACCAATGCCATGCTGTCTTGATTATTATGGTTGTGTAGCAAGACTTGAGATCAGAAAGTGTGGTACCTCCTACCTTGTTTTTCTTTTTCATTAGTGTTTTACTCATTCAGATACCTTTCTATTCTAGACAAAATTGGAAGTTGCCTTTTCCATCTTTTTGAACAATTAAATTGGCATCTGCATTGAGATTCCAAATTTATCAATTCCTTTTGGTAAAATTATCATTTTCATGATATTGAGTATTTTTATCCATGAGTATACTATGTGATTTTCTGATTAAGGGTGGCTAAAGCCAGTCCACCTCTTCTCACTAGTGCCTAGAATGTTGATGTTCATCTGTTCCATTTCATTTTTCACAACATTTAGTTTTCCACATTCATACTCATTATATTGTGTGTGTTCCAACTACTAAAGGATGTTTGCAGTTCTTTCTCCTCATTTTGGTTAATTGCAAATCTGGCTCTATTCTAATATATCTATTCAGATTCCTGTATTGTTCATAATATTTTCAGAGGTCTATTATTTCAGAAGTGGATGACCAATCCTTCTTCCTAATCTGTCTCAATCTAGGAATTCCACTAAAACCTGTTGATCATGAGTGACTCTGCTGGCATTTGAGAAATCAATGACACAACTTTCAGAATCACAAACCCACAAATACAGCAAACTTACATATAAGTGCTGTGCTAAATAGAACAAAGATAAACAAGTAAGAATACAGATATCCAAGCTACAACGTAATTAACAATATGCAGATCCATACCCTAAAACAACAAACTGCTGTCAGTATCACAGTTTAGAACTCTCCATGGCCCAGGTACTAGCTCTAAGAGAAGGCTTTCTATCTCACTTGAAGTTCTGGAGGAAGGTCCTTGTTACTGATCTGTTCCAGGACCATATTATGTTGGGTGCTAGATCCTTCCAGCTGAGGTACACAGGTGGCATAGGAAGATAATGTCCCAGGTGAGGGCAGTGTCTTAGCTGAATCCAGTATGTTGATGATCTCCACTTGGCTTGAGGGCCTAAACAAGATGAAGCATGCAAAATCCTTCTTTTTGCTACTACTATTGTCTGCCTGCCTTAAGCTTACAACTTTGAGGGAGGCCTGGCAGAAATCAGAAGTGAGCCTCTACTGAAGGTTGGGGACTTATCCAGGTCCTGACTGTGGAATAAACCATTAATTGCTGACATGCAAGTTCACTTGAAGCTGAGAAAAATGACAACGTCTACAAAATCCAAATTATAATCTCAAGTCTATCCCATCTGAATTTTAAAATAATTTTTACAATAGTTTTGAAGCATCAAATGATTGAAAACCGGATAAGCTGTGGGAGACATTAAGGATATCATTTATGAAGAAACCAAAAGTCACTACAAAGACTGAGGAGAAGAAAAACCAAAAATGGATGTCAGAAAAGACCCTGAATATTGCACTAGAGTGTCAAGGAGCACAAAGAAAGCAAAGAGATGCTGAAATCAGAGCTGAATAGAAGATTTCAACGGCATCCAAGAATATAAGTCAAACTACTATAAATGGAATGTGCAGAAATAATTGGGGAATATAAATGAAATAACTTGCACAACATTCCTCAAGCTGAATAAACTGAAAAACAAATTCAAGCCTTGAGTTGCAATACTTAGGGATGTTATGGGGAAAATCAGGAATGCTCCAGGAAACATCAAAAGAAGGTGGAAAAAAATACACAGTCTCTATATCAAAAAGAATTGGATGACACTAAGAAGGAAGAAGCTCAAGCTGTTTTGAAGGAATTGGCAAAAAATAAGGCCCCAGGAATTGATGCTATATCAATTGACCTATTTCAACTAACAGATGCTTCCCTAGATGTGCTCACCAAGTTGTGTCAAGAAATATGGAGGACAGCCACTTGGACAACTGACTAGAAGAGATCTAAATTTGTTCCCATTCCAAAGAAAGGTAACCCAACAGAGTGCGCAAATTATCAAACAATATCATTGGTATGCAAGCAAGATTCTGCTGAAGATTATCCAAAAACTACTGGAACAGCACATCAACAGAAAACTGCCAGAAGTGCAGGCTAGGTTTAGAAGAGGTCGAGGTTCTAGGGATATTGTAGCTAATGTTAGATGGATCTTGGCTGAAAGCAGGGGATATTAGAGGAATATCTGTCTATGTTTCATTGATTATGCAAAGGAGTTTGACTGTGTGGATCATAACAAACTGTGGTTGACTCTGAGAAGAATGGGAATCCCAGAACACTTGATCGTGCTAATGTGAAATGTATACTTGGACCTTGAGTCAATCGTCAGAACAGAGCAAGGAAACACTGCATGGTTCAAAATTGGGAAGGGTATAGAAATCAAATCGATTACATTTATGTAAAGATTCACTGGAGAAGCCCGATATCAGCAGTGAAAACCAGGCCGGCTGCTGATAGTGGGACAGACCACCAACTACTCAAATGCAAATTCAAGCTGACATTGAGGAAAATTAAGTCAAGTCCACAGGAACCAAGATTTGACCTTAAGTTTGTCCCACTCGAATTTCAAAACCATCTCAGGAACAGGTTTGAAGCCTTGAGCACCAAAGAGCATAGACCAAATGAGCTCTGGGAGGATATCAAGAAAATTGTCCATGAAGAATGCAAGAGATCATTACAAAGGCTAAAGAAGAAGAAAAGACCAATATGGATGTCAGATGAGACTCTGAGTATTGCATTAGAGTGCCGAGAAGCCAAAGCTAAAGGAAGAAATCAAGAAATCAAAGAGCTGAAGAGAAAATTTCAAAAGGCAGCTTGGGACGACAAAGCAAGATACTAATGTGCAGAGAGCTGGAGTCAGAAAATTAAAAAGGCCGAACTCGCTCAGCGTTTCTTAAGCTGCAGGAGTTGAAAAATAAATTCAAGCCACAGGTGGCAATACTTAAGGATAGTTTGGGTAGAATGTTGAATGACCCAGGATGTATAAAAAGAAGATGGAAGGAGTACACAGAGTCACTGTATCAGAAGGAATTGGCTGACACAGAGGAATTTCATGAAATAACATATGAGCAAGAACATATGGTCATGGAGGAGGAAGTTCAAGTTGCTATGAAGGAATTGGCAAAAAACAAGGCTCCAGGAGTTAACTGCATACCAACTGATTTATTTCAACAAACAGACGCTGCCCTGGATGTGCTCACTAGGTTGTGCCAGGAAATCTGGAGGACAGACAGCTGGCCAACTGACTGGAAGAGATCGATATTTGTTCCCATTGCAAAGAAAGGTGACCCAACAGAGTGCAGAAATTATCGAATAATATCATTAATATCACATTGCAAGTAAGATTCTGCTGAAAATTATCCAAAAAAATTTGGAACAATATGTCAACAGAGAACTGCCAGATGTGCAGGCTG
>NW_006400232.1:578071-580271 GCF_000299155.1 Elephantulus edwardii | reverse complement strand
GAGAATTGATGCCTTTGAGCTGTGGTGCTGGAGAAGAGTGTTGAACATACTATGGACTACTAGGAGAACAAACAGGATTGTCCTGGAGAGGATGAAGCCAGAATGTTCCCTGGAGTCAAGGATTCTGAAGCTTTGTCTGACATACTTTGGGCATGTTTTAAGGAGGGACTGGTCCTTGGAGAGGGACATCATGTTTGGGAGAAAGGAGGGACGGCGCAGGAGAAGAAGACCCTCGATGAGATGGATCGATTCTGTGAGTGGAGTGGTGGGAATGAATAAGTTTGAGAAAGCGAGATTGGCACAGGATAGAATGGTGTTTAGGGCGCTTCTACATAAGGTCGCTATGAGTCGCAAATGACCCGATGGCACATAACAACAACAACAACTATATACCAGAAATGTGTCCTGTGTCCATACCTTTTCAACTTATATGCAGAATGGATTACCTAGGAAGCTGGACTGTATGAGAAGTGTGACATCAGGATTGGTGGAAGATTCATCAACAATCTGCATTATGCTGATGACACAGTCCTGCTTGCTGAAACTGAAGAGGACCTGAAGTGCTTGCTGAAGAAGGTCAAGGAATGCATCCTTCAATATGGATTGAGGATCAATATCAAGAAGACAAAGATTCTTACCACTGAGCCAATCATGATGAATGGTGAAAAAATTGAAATTGTTGAGAGCTTTAGTTTGCTTGGCTCTATAGCCAACACTCTTGGTACCAGTAGCCAGGAAATTAAAAGACATATTGTAATGGAAAAGCCTGCTATTAGGGACCTCTCCAACGTACTGTAGAGCAATGGTGTCACTCTGGAGACTAAGGTGGGCCTGATACAGCCCATGGTCTTTTCAATCACTTGCTATGCAAAAGAATTCGACAATGACTAGGGATGATAAAAGGGAAATTGATTGATGCTTTTGAGCTGTGGTCTTGGGGAAGAGTATTGAATATAGTATAGACTGCTAAGAAAACATACAGGTTCATCCTGGAGAAGGTTACACCAGACTGCTCCTAGGAGGCAAAGATTCTGAAGCTTTGTCTGACATACTTTGAACATGTTGCAAGGAGGGCCCAGTCCTTGAAGAAGGATGTCATGTTTGGGAGGTTGGAGGGACAGCAAGGAGAGGAAGACTCTTTATGAAATGGATTGATTCAGTGACTGGGGTATTGAGAATTTGTGTGTCAGAGAGAGTGAGATTGGCACGAATAGAGCAGGGCTTAAGGTTGTTGCACATAGAGTAGCTGAGTAGCAGGTGACTTGATGGCACACAACAACAACAACAACAACAAAATATTTCAAGAAATACTATATGATAATGTGCCATGGATAATGAGGGGGAAAATTCAAACTGCGCTGATGCCATTAAAAAAAAAAAGTATACCCATTGAATCAATGGGATACCTATCAAAATGTTTCAAATGGCCGATACATCCTGGATGTGCTCACTAGTCTAAATCAGAACTATTGCTTGGCTGACTGACTGGAAGAATTTTATGTTTGTTCCCATTCTCAAGAAAGGTGATCCAACAAAATGTAGAAATCATCAAAAAGTGTCTTTAATATCACATATAAGTAAAATGCTGCTGAGGATCAATTAAAAATGGCAAGAATGGTACATATACAACTGCCAGATAGTCAAGTTGGATTTAGAAGAGGCCATAGTGCCAGTACATTGCTGATATAAATATACTGTTGGATTCTATTGGCCAGAATTATTGCATCAACGTTCATGAGAGTTAATGGTCCATACTTTTCTGTTTTGTGTTGTCTTTAGCTGAGTTTGGTATCAGTGATGTGTTTGCTCCATAGAATGACTCTGGAAGGATTCTTTCCTTTTCTGTTTTCTGAAATATTTTACATGAATTGGTGACAGTTCTCTTCTGAATGTTTGGTAAATTCACTGGTAAAGCCTCCTACTCCAGAATTTATTTTGTTTTGCGGTTTGTTTGGTTGTTTTTTGGTTTTTTTTAGCATTTAGAAAACAGAATTTTGTTTTCTCTAGTTTAGGAGTTAAAAGTTCAAATCAATTTGCTGGAGATATTAGGTTAGAGAGTCAATAGTCTGTTTTTCCTGTCTTTTGATGTGTTTGCTTATGGCTATAAGTTGACCTCTGATTACTGCTTTGGCTGCTTCCCAGAGGTTTTGGCAAGTGGTGTTTTCATTGTCATTAGTTTCAAGAAACTTTTTAATTTCAT
>NW_006400232.1:574329-575716 GCF_000299155.1 Elephantulus edwardii | reverse complement strand
TTTTTATTTATATCATGTTTCATATAATCATACATATTCAATTTTACATTACTAATTATACTATTTATTTACAAAATTCAAAAGCTTTGTTTTTCACACTAGATCTTTCCCATTTCCCTCATACTCCTACCCATCAAAATTGTGTGATCCCTTGAGTAATTCTCTCCCACTGCACATCCTTAGCCCTTTGTTTCCACCCTCCCCTCCCTTGGATCCTCATACTCATTTTACAATAATGGTTTTGTACAGTACTTGTCCTTATGGGACTGAGTTAGTCCACTCAGCATAATGTTCTTTAGTCCTTCCCAAGTTAGATAATAATTTACAAAAAAATTTCTCCTGAGTGCTGCGTAGTATTTCATTGTGTGAATAAACCATAATTTCTCAAATCGATCTATTATGATTGGACATTTGGGCTATTTCCATGTTCTTGTGATGGTGACTAATACTACTGTGACAATTTTTGTACAAATTGCTATAATTTCTTTTTTTGTGATGTCTGCTACATGTTTTGTGTCAGTTTGAGTGGGTTGTGAATTTCTAATTGCCCATTTACTTTAAGTTTTTATATTTGCTTGAAAATGGATTTTCACAAAATTGCATTTTAGTATTTTTATTTCAGTTGTTTCTGTTTGTCATCACTCCTTTCATCTCTTATTTGGATTATCTGTGTCCTATATTATCCTTTATTCTCTTTGCCAGTGATTTGTTGATATTACTAACCTTTTTTGAAGAATCAACTCCTGATCTTTTTCATAGTTTAAATTGTTTTCTGTTCCATTTATTTGTATCCTAAGTAGCAGTGTTTACTTATTGCTATAAATTGACTTCTAAGCACTGCTCTTCGCTGTGTCCCAGGGGTGTTGGTAAGTTGTTTTCATTTTCATTTGTCTTGAGAAACATTTTCATTTAATTTTTTATTTCTTCTTTTACACACTCATGCTGAAGCATGATATTGTTTAGCTTCCAGTTTCATGAACTTTTTTTCTCCTTTCTCTTCTTACTGTTGATTTCTCCTTTTATTAAACTACAGTCTAAGAAAATGCTTTGTATTATTGTGTATTTTTGAACTTATTTACAACGTGATATAAAATATAATCTGTCTTGGGGAATGATCTGTGCATGCTGGATAAAAATATTTACTAAGCAGGGTTTTTTTAGGGTTGTTGTTGTTGTTGTTATGTGCCATCGAGTCTTTTCCGACTCATAGCGACCCTATGCACAACAGCTCTAAACCCTGCTCTATCCTGCGCCAACAGCACCGCCTCTGACACACCCATCCCGATTACCCAAGTCACCGAATCAATCCATCTCATAGAGGGTCTTCCCCTCCTGCGCTGTCCCTCCACCCTCCCAAGCATGATGTCCCTCTCCAAGGACCCGTCCC
>NW_006400232.1:567639-574113 GCF_000299155.1 Elephantulus edwardii | reverse complement strand
TAGTTTAGTTCTTCAGCGTTACTCTTCATTTTTCTTTAGATGATTTTAGAATTCCCTCTTTGTTTTTAATTGTGGCAAATATGACCATGTTATACCTTAGTGTTTTTCTTTTGGAGTCTCTTCTATTAAAAGTTTACTCAGTGTCTTGGATGCATATTCTCTTTCATGAAATTTGGAAAGTTTTCATCTAGTAATTCTTCTATTTTTTTCCCAGTACCTTTTTTTTCCCTCCAGGTAACTCTTCCAAATTTTTTCAGTGTCTTTTTTTTTCTTCCTCTTTTCTATCATTCAGTTATACACGTTATTCCTCTTGATGGTGTCCCACTTTATTACTAGGCTTTCTTTATTTTCTTTCCTTTTTGATTTTTGCATTTTGCTCTAGGAAGTCAGTGTTGAGGGCTCTGTCTTCTATTTTGTTGATTCTATATTCTTTTTCTCTCTTCAGTTCTGCTCATCTGTCCTTCAACATGTTGACAGCTTCAGATATTCTCCCCCAAATTGGATTATTGGTTGTTGTTGTTGTGTTTTTTAAAAATTTTCAGTGTTTACTAATTACTTATTGGTTTAATCTGTTTTATCTTGTATTATCTTCTTTAATCACTCTTGACTTTAGATTGTCAATCCTTGCAATTTTCTGACATTTTCTTTTACACATTAAAAATGTTTGACCATTGTTCTTTTGAGTTTTATGGCAAGAAGTTTAAGTAGACTTTCTGCCTTCAAGAAATCCATTGATTCTGTGTTTAGGTTACTTTCTTGGGGCAATATTGTGCTTTGGTTTTATGTGTGATGTGAAGTAGTCTGCTCTTCTGTGTCATCACTGTGACAAAGTTTTGTGTGTCTGGGGTCTTAGCTGATCCTAGATCTGGCAACCTTGGCTAGAGAGCTCACTGTTCCAATGGAGGAGAATACAACCTGTCCTGCCTGAAGACCTCTCTGGTAACTAGACTTAGGGGAAATCTTGCCTTGGTTGGGGAACTCCACAGTCCAGGCAAGTGGAGGGTCACCTAGCCTGCCTGAAGTCTTCAGTTGGTGGTAAAACTTGCCTTGGCTGCAAAGTTTACTAGGAGGGGAACTCTTTCTTTCTTGAAATCCTTCCTCTCTGGTCAAGGAATTGGACAAATGAAGATATTTTGAAGTGATTGAAACAAGAAGTTCATAAATTCTGACTGTGACATTGGTAGGATATGTGAGACTTCCCTCTTCCTCCTTTGTTTGATGGCCTACATATTAATTTTTCCTATGTTGGCTTTTATTCTTTAAGTCACTTGCATAATTTAAACTGTTCGGTAGGTAGCATTTTTCAAAGTTAAGTTAGAAGAGACCTGTTAAAGAAACTTTGGAAATATTAGTAAGAAAATTTACTTTGATTTTTGATGCATAGTACTGGCAAAGAAACCACTCAAAGGAATGAAATGAGTTTAGAGAAAATGTTTAAAGCCTGTTGATACTTTTCATATGACCATATTAGTACTATGAATTGCTTTTCTTTCTAAAAGTTTTGATTCATTTCTCCCTCAAGTTACCTCAAACTCATGCAGTAACATTGATTGCATTCTTTAAAACATTAAATACACATTTTTTACTCTTTCCTGATTTACTCCTTCCCAATTAATAATTTCATTACCCCTTTAAGTTCTTAATATTTCAACTTATTGTTGTCACTTTGACCCCATATAAATGTTTTTGCCTCCCAAATCCAACAGTGCTTTTATTCTAGTGTGAAGAAGGCAAGCAATAAGTTATAGGCAAAACAAAATATGAATGTCACTATGGTTGTGTATTGTCAAGTTGACTCTGACCCATCACAACTCCAGGTGACATGGTAGAATTGCCCTGTTTAGTTTCCTAGGTTGTGATTTTCCTTCTCCCCACCCCCCTTTTTCTGGTATGAGGGGTTTTTTTTGTTTTCTTTTTTTCTTTTTATTTTGTGTACGTGTACCGTCAAATCAGATCTGACTGGTTACAGGAGGATATTGCGCCTCCTTCTCCGGCAGAGCGTCTGGTGGATTCGAACCATGTTCCTCTGGGATTGCAGTGCAGTTTCTTGCCACTAGGCCACCAGAGCTCCCCTTGGTATGAGTTTTTAATGTGTGTGGGTTTGGGTCTGTTTTTTTTTAAATATCTTGCAATTCTTAATTTTTTAAATTTTTCACTGGTTTACCCACAATGTTTGTATATATTAGTGTATGTATTTCTGTGCAGGTTTTCAACCACAACAGATAAATAAAAAACTTATTAAAACAACGAAACCAAAGCTAATGAAGGAGAATGATTTATGAAACAAAATGTAAATGAAGTACAATGTGAAACACAATGTATACTAACTCTGCATGCAAACATGCAAACCAATGCTTTTTTTTTTTTAAGAAATGTAGTTTGTGCTCTTTGGGGTCAGAGATTTTTGTGGCAGACCTATAAGAGAGTCACAGAAGAGAAATAGGAGACCCAATATGAGACAGAGCTGACCCAGGACTGCTACCTTATGGAACCAGAACCAGAAAAGTTACGGGGAGATACCATAATTCGAATAACTAATAAAGCTTAGTAGCACTGGCCTAAACCCATAAGATTGAAGGCTGAAGGGCCTGAGAGCACATTTCAGAAGCTAATCTGACTGAGGAATTGTTATCTTGTTGCCAACTTGAATTGTTACTTTATAATTTACCTAATAAACCACATAATAGTAACAACAACAACAACAAAAACCAACCAACCAAAAAAATGAAAAAAATCAACCCAAAATCCAAACACAGATATGCTACAGCAACAAAGAGGGAGGTTGCTAATCCTTACTCTGCAAATTGTGCAATTTTCAGAAGGTTCATCAATTGTTACTGAATACTTAGCTCCATTGGCTTCCAGAGGAAGGGATGTGAGTTTGGGTTCTTTTTTTTTTTTTATTAATTTAGGTTGTTTATTTTTCATTTCAATGAACATCTACAGAGATTTTGGGATTCCATTCATGCATTGTTGCACCCTTCTCCCCGCACAAACCCCTCCCCCTCGCCCCCATTTGGTCCTCTCCTTGAAAAGCAAAAGAAAAACTCCCTCATTGGGTACGCAATCCCCCCCGCACCTCCCCAAACCCCACCCCCTACCCCCAAATATAATCCACTCTGCAACCCTCATTGCATACTCCTACGATAAAAATAATGCCCTAAAATATAATACTTTTAGACTATTCTCTCCCCCATAGACTTCAATGCCGTAAACATATTTCATTCAGTTTTTCTCAGTCTTACCCCCACCCCAATGCCAGCCTCATTCTACAACAGTGGCACCATATAGCATTTGTCCCTTTGTGACTGAGTTTGGGTTCTTAAATGATGGCATTATATGAGGCAGATCTCTGTCTGTCTCTGAGGCAGGTATCCACTGCAAGCCTAGAGACCCTGTTCTATGACTTCTGTTTCACTGGTTTATATGTTAAATGTATTTTGAAAATAGTAAACTGGGCTAACTTCAAATATTAATTTATTAAGACATTCTATTATAGAATATTTGTCTAAACAAGAAAAATAATTAAACTCATTTTCATTTTATCTTCTAGGAACATTTGGTTTAAAGAAATCATGGTATTTTCCCTTTACCCTATCATATTGGAAGAATATACGTGGCTTGGTGGAGAAAAAGTACTATATAAATTCCAATCTATTATTCTTCAATGAGAACTTTGTCAGTAAAGGTTTGTAAGGAGCCAAACTGTTGGCTGCATGTTAATTCTGCTCAATGTTATACTTTGATTTTACAGTTCTCTTCTAGTTGAATAGTTGTAAATTTGGAAGTACATTCCCTTTAGGCTGCTTCCAGGCTTTCTTTGGGCTTAGAGACAAAGTGATGAGAACAAGTGCCGGAAGTCAGTGTCTTTTTTTAAAAAAAAAATTTCTACTAGTTTACAAAATTTGAATACATTGTTTTTAAGAACAAATTATTTCAATTTCCCTTACCCTATCCCCATCAAATTGTACAACCCCATGATTAATTCTCCCTCCCCCTGCACATCCTCATCCCTCTGCTTCCACTCTCTCCTACCCCTTTTGGATCCTTATAGTCATTCTACAATAATGGTTTTATACAATATTTATCCTTTTGAGACTGAATTAGTTCACTTAGTATAATGTTCTCCACTCCGTCTCAAGTCAGGTAATAATTTATAAAATCATTGCTCCTCGGTGCTGCATAGTACTCCATTGTGTGAATGTACCATAATTTCTCAATCCGTTAATTTGTGGTTGGATGTTTGAGCTGTTTCCATGTTCTTGCAATTATGAATAATGATGTTATGAACATTGGTGTACAAGTCTCCTTTTGTGCCTCAGTTCTAATATTCTGAGGGTAAATTCCAAGTAGTTAAATAGCTGGGTCATGTGGAATTTTGATGTTCAGCTTTTTGAGGAAGCACCAGATAGACTTATTTTACAAACCCACCAGCAATGTTCCCTTCTTGCTACAACCTCTCCAAAATTTATTACTTGCTGCTCTGATAAACTTTGCTACTGTTACTCAAGTGAGATGTTACCTCATTGTGGTTTTGATTTGCATCTCTCTTTTTGCTAGTGATTTGGAGCGTTTCCTCATGTGTCTGTTGGTTGTGCAAATATCTTCCTCTTTAAGAATTATTTACATGTCTTTTGCCCATTTTGTAATTGGGTTATCAGTCTTTTTCTTGTGGAGGCCCAGGAGTATTCTGTAAACTTCTGTTGTAAGACTCTTGTCTGAGATGGTATTACCAAATGATTGTTCCAAGTATGTAGATTTTCTTTTCACCCTGTTGGTAAAAGGTTTTGATGCACATGTGGATTTGAAATTCAGAAGGTCTCATGCATCAATTTTAACTCTTTAGATAGTGTATTTCTGGTTCTATTTGGCAGTCTCTTTATACCTTGGATTAGTGCTTCTAAGCTTGATCCCAGTTTGTCTCTTATGATTGTTATGGTTTGGGGCTTTACTCCCAGGTCTCTGATTGATTTTTGTGTGTGGTGTGAAATGTGGCTTCTGTTTCAGCTTTCTGCAGGTGGAAATCCAGTTTTGCCAGCATCATTTGTTAAAAACATTGTCATTTCCCTATTTAATAGCTTTGATTTCCGGATTCTTAGTTCAGTTCCATTGGTCTATGTGCCTGCCTTTGCACCAGTACCGTGCTGTTTTTGTTACTACTTCTGTGTAGCAGGTTTTGAGGTCAGGGAGTGCTATGCCTCCAACCTAATTTTTGTTTCTCAGAAGTGTTTTGCTTATTCAGGGTCTCTTAACCTCTCCAAATAAATTTGATAATAACAAAGAGAACTCTGAGAAGGAAATCAAGAAAGCAATGCCATTTACAATAGCCAATCACAAATTGAGGTACTTGTGAGTAAACCTAACTAGAGATACAAAAGACCTATACAAAGAAAACTACTGAGAATTTCTGCAAGATACAATAAAAGGTCCAAAGAAATGGGGAAATATGACCTTTTCATGGATAGGGAGACTCAATACTGTGAAAATGACAATCCAACAAAAATCAATCTACATGTTCAATGCAATCTTAATCCAGATTCCAAATATATTTTTTCAAGGTGATTGAATGAGAAATTTTCAAATTTATTTGGAGAGTCAGTGCCTTTTTATAACATTTTCTCTGCATAGATAAAGGATTCCTAAACCCTGACTGTGGATGTTCCCATTACTGACTGTACTCTCGTTCATCTTTGAATGATGTACCTTTCTGCATAGAATATAATTGATGAAACTGATGCTTATTTTTAAAATTAATGTGAAAATAAAACAAAAAATTTACAGTTATTATGTAAACATAATTTACAATTTTCTAGTTATTTTCACAAAGGCTAACTCTTTTTATTACACTGCCATTTTCAAATGGAGAAACTATTTCTTAGAAATAAGGAAGTGGAACTGACATTGGTCCATCCCAGTTCCCACAAAATGACTGCTTCAGAGAAAATATGTACATGTATTTATTTATGGTTTTGATGCTATTATGTAACTAACACATTTTCAGAGACAGTAAATCACACAAGGAAACATTGTCTATTCTTTCATAGAGTAGCTGGTGGATTCAAACTGCATACCTTTTGGTTTGCGGTACAACTCTTCACCACTAAGTCACTAGAGCTCATTATGTTTATCTATATTGATTATAAAATTATATATATTTATATAATATAAGTATAGAGGTATGACAGAAATAATCTCCCATTATAATCATTCTAACTATTGTAATTACATATCAATATTATAATTTTTTTCCTGATTGGATAAGTAAAGTATGAAGCAGCAAATTTGGAGCATATGAATAACCATTAAGTTGACTCAATGTCACTCAACAACTGTTACCTCCTAGAAGATTATCTTTTGGGAATATTTTGTTATGTGACTCAATTGTCTATCAGATTTATCTGTATATATATATATATCCACATATGCACATGAGTTTTTACATTATCTTAATAACAAAATGTATCAGAAGGATTA
>NW_006400232.1:560132-561894 GCF_000299155.1 Elephantulus edwardii | reverse complement strand
CTCTAGCTGGTCTGCAGAGTTCACAGAAGCCAGCTGGCTGGCTCGTTTTGGGCAATTGGTGTAGCCCAAGAGAGCTCGGCCAAATTCCCCACCTGTGGGCGTGCCCTTAGGTGCTCTCCGGGGTAATCAGCAATGCCCCAGTAAACACAGATAAGATCCTATGGGCCTTTCTCCTGCCAGGTTAGTTCCTCAACAGCTCACCTGATAGCTCAGGGTGATGTCTGGATCCAAGGTGGTGCCCTGAGGTCACAGGGCTGTTGTGGGGGTTGAGATGTGTGGTTGTGGAGCTGCAAGGGGGGTGGGAGAACGGGAGGAAAACAAGGGACTAGGGGGCAAGGAGCACAGGGCTTGGACACTATCACCAATAGGTGGGGGCGGGGCTTGGGCGCTGCTGGGGGTTTATGCAATAGCACCCTGTGTGTGAAGGGTCACATAGGTGTGGGTTGCAGGGGGAGTCACACAATGTCGGGTAGTCTTTGTTCCTCTGGGGTCTCACAGTCTTCGCTCCACTGGAGTTCCTCTGTAGGTGGCTGGCTGTTGTTCTTCCCGGGTCTCTTCCAGGTCCCTCTCGCGTGCAACCCTGTCTGGCGGCGGCGTTCTCAAGTGTGAGAATTATAATATAAAGAATCCAATTGAAAAATGGGCACAGGAAATGAACAGACACTTCACCAAAGAAGACATTCAGATGGCCAACAAGCACATGAAGAAATGTTTAAAATCCCTAGCTCTAAGAGAGATGCAAATCAAAACAACTGTGTGATATCATCTCACCCCAGTCAGAATAGCAAAATTTAACAGAACAGCAAACAACAAATGCTGGCAATGTTGTGGAGAAACTGGAACCCGTATTCACTGTTGGTGGGGCTGAGAAAGATGGGATAAATTATGTATACTCCATTGAAACAGATGAGGGATAGAACTATTTAAAAATCATGCATGATTAGGTGTTATTGTCTCAACAGGAGTCCAGAATGAAGGCTGCATAGTGGAGTGAACTTGAGGGGAGGGATTGTATAACAATGAGAGAATTTTTCTTTTATTTTTCAAAGAGAAGAGTGAACTGTGGGGGAGGTTGGGCAGGGAGAAAAGTACAACAGTGAGTGAATGGAAATACAAAGTTTCTGTAAACTTTCATGAAATTTAATAAAAGAAAAAGAAATTGAAAAAAGTCCAACAAACAAGAAAAATAAAACAGAGTCAGTATTACGTTTGGAGCTTTTAAAGTCCTTTTATAATAAATTAGTGTCTTCCTCTCAGGGTCATCTCTGCAGCACCAAGAAGGAAACCTTGAAGAAGGCCACCTTGGAGTCACTCTACTTTCTGTGACCAAGGAATATGAACCCAACAAAGTGGCCATTAAAGACCTCACTGTCACCTTCCACAGCAACCAAATCACTGCCCTGCTGGGGACAAATGGTGCAGGAAAGACGACAATCATGTAGGTCCCATTTAACCTTGAGAAAGTAGTAGCCATTTGATTTCTTAAAATTAGTTTATTTGTGAGCCTGGAGCCTGATTTGTATATTTTCATATTCTCAATGCAGAGTTAAAAGATGAAGAAAAAAAAGCCTTGCCACCAGTCAAATCTTTTATTTGCTTTGGGTAGGATAGATCAAATTTCTGCTCTAATTCATTTCCCCTCCATATCCCTCATCCAAACCATTCATTATGGCTTTACTTCAAAGCACTGTGTCCCTTTTAAGAGTTTTCCCCTGCTGGATTTACTTTTCTTTGCACATCTACAGAACGATATTTGTTTTTT
>NW_006400232.1:557709-560021 GCF_000299155.1 Elephantulus edwardii | reverse complement strand
TATTCTTTTGCTTAGTTTTTGCTAAGTTTTTTGCTTAGGTTTTTAGTTTAGGATCACATGGCTTCAACTTTCATAAGAGAATAAGAGTGTGTTCAGATGTTAATAAATGACTATCTGCTGTGTCTACACATCATATCATCTGAGGAATACAAATTTTATATACCCACATTTCCAAGGTTAAACTAGGCATTGTTGTCCTGAACTCCTTTCAACTCTTAATTTACTGTGTAGAAAATAGGTCAACAGAAGTCTCGTTTTCTTCTCAAGATAGACACATGACATTAGAATTTACCGAGGTAAATGTATTCTTTGTGCTTATTTTGTTTTTTTCTGGCAGATCCATGTTGACGGGACTCTATCCTCCTACTTCTGGAACCATCATTATAAATGGCAAGAATCTACAGACAGACCTTGCCTTAATCAGAATGGAGTTGGGTGTGTGTCCTCAGCATAATGTCCTGTTTGACAATCTCACTGTTCTGGAGCACTTACTGCTCTTTGCTTCCATAAAAGCACCACAGTGGACCAAGAAGGAGTTATATCATCAAGTTAACAAGTTAGTAACATTTACTTCTCACAATCTCATAGTGTTTGTCCCTTGTTTAACTAAGTGAAGAATACAGAGACACTTTAAAACAATCTTCAGTAGTTGAACTTACAAGAAGAAGTTTATCAAATTATTTTTAACTATGGAGTTATGACACATCCACTGACACTATGAGTGTTAGGGAAAGCTTATGGTTAAATTTTACTTGGATAGCCCTTGAAATAGAGAAGAGAAGGAGCAAAAGAGGAAATTGTGGCATAGTTATTTGGTGGAAGTTAGTGTCCGGAATAAGAATTGTATAGGTGTCCTGAAGTGAAAAGATTGAAAAGGTTGACAGGAAAATAATCATAACAAGTCTAGTTAGTTATGCTAAGAAATTTGAATTTTTTTGTGCAAATAGATATTCACTAGTATTGTATTGTGTTAAGTGTAAGCTTTGTAAAATACATCCTGTGATACCATTACAATGAAAGGGATTAGAAACTAACAGTCTCCAGAAAGAGATGATGACAACCATTTTAGATTTGTTTGTTTGTTAAATGTAAGAAACAGTGGAGAGTAGAGGAAACTCCAGACCTTACAATCTTCAAAATTAGAACAAATAGGTCATATTTACTAGCTGGATTAAAGTAGTCATAGTCAAAGAGTTGACTATGACTCATAGTCACCCTCTGAATAAGAGCCAAACCTTGCTCTACCCTGTATCATCCTTGTGATCTCTGACATTCTTGACTCCATTATTGCAGTCAGTGTGTAAATTGAATAGATTCAACACTAGAAATTGAGAATCTCACCACTATCAAAGAAAAAGAAGAGAATGCAATGTACAAATTCTTTATGACAAAAGATTCCTGTGCCACTCATTTGGGACCCACAGAGCAGCAGACACAGCTGACAACAAGAGACCTAACATGAGACAGAGCTGGTTTTGGGATTACTGCCCCACAGAACAGAAATAGGAGACTTTGCCCAAATTTTTAGAGGATTAAGAGGGAGATACCCTAATTGGAAGAACTAAGAGCTTTGTAATACTGGCCCAAAGCTGTGAGGATGAAGGCTGAGGGGCCAGCAAGCACATTTTAGAAGCTGTCTTGAACGAGTGATTGCATACTGATGCCAACCTGAATTATAGCATTTTGACTTCCATAATAAGTATCAAAATTGTAAAGGAAAAAAAAAAGAGAGATTCAGATGTACTTCCATTAGTATTACTACTACCATTGGGATTTAGTTGATTCCAACTATTATCAACACCGTAGAGGGAAGGAAACCAAACTTGCAGGGTTTCTAAAGCTGAAATCTCTAATGAAACAGACTGTCACTTCTTTCTCCCAGAGAGGATCCGGTTGATTTGAACTGCTGACCTTTCCCTTGTCAGCTAAGTACCCCATAATTGCACCACCAGGACTCCTTCCATAAAGTTATAGCCATGTAACTCTGGGTATTTCTACTCTGGCCTAGAGAGTCACTATGAGTTGGCATCAATTGGATGGCAATGAAGTTTTCCAGATGCTCTACAACAAAAATTCTGAAGTGAGACCCAAAAATAATTCCGATAATTCTAATACACACTAAATTTTTGAGAATTATTGCTTTACCACCTCACCAAGGTGGACGCCACCCAGTTTAGCCAAAGATTCACTGCAAGACTGAAGTCCTCAATCTGTGAGCTTCTGAGCTTGTTGGTAGCAGATGGCCATTAGCAGAGTCTTTCTCAGAGAACTACCCAAATTAAACTTCTTTTTTTAAAATATTTTTTATTATT
>NW_006400232.1:554848-556964 GCF_000299155.1 Elephantulus edwardii | reverse complement strand
AGGATTCCAGTTTCTCCACAACCTCGCCAGCATTTGTTGCTTGCTGTTCTGTTAAATTTTGCTATTCTGACTGGGGTGAGATGATATCTCATAATTGTTTTGATTTGAATCTCTCTTAGAGCCAGGGATTTTGAACAATTCCTCATGTGCTTGTTGGCCATCTGAATGTCTTTTTCAATGAAGTGCTTGTTTGTATTATTTATATTTATCTTGTTGTGGTGCTCAAGTATTTTATAAATTCTAGATATAAATCTCTTATCTGACATGTCATCACCAAATATTTTTCCCAGTCTGTGGCTTTCATTTTAACCCTGTTGGAGAAGTTTTCGGATGTGTATTGGGGATTTGATTCTAAGAAGGTCCCATTCATCTCTTTTAACTTCTCCTGATGGGTTTTTCAGGATAATTTCAAGACTGTGTATGTTGTAGATTAGGATCTCTAGTGTTCTTCCAAATTTTTCTTTAATGAAGATTATAGTCCTTGGTTTTAATCCTAGGTCCACGATCCACTCTGAGTTGGTTTTGTTTTTGTTTTTGTTTTTATATGGAGGAAAGTGTAGATCTTGCTTAAGTCTTTTGAAAATTCTTTTTCAATTTTGCCAACACCATTTGTTAAAAAGGCTGTAATTTCCCCACTTAACTGATTTCATCTCCTTGTTAAAAATTAGTTGAACATAGATAGATGTGCTGATTTCCATGTTCTCAATTCTATTCCATTGATCTATGTGTTTGATATTGTACCAGTACCATGCTGTCTTAACTACCATGGCAGTGTAGTAGAATTTGAAATCAGGGAGTGAGATGCCTCTTACCTTTCTTCTGTTTTTCAGAATTCCTTTGCTCATTCAGGGCTTCTTTGCATTCCAAATGAAACTGGAGATTGCCTTTTCCATCTCGTTGAAGAATAGGATTGGTATTTGTATTGGGATTGCATTAAACGTGTAAATTGCCTTTGGTTTTATTGCCATTTTCACAATATTAAGTCTTCCTATCCGTGACCAACACCAAGACATTCCCCTAAGTCGTATAGCCCTAGTGTACAAGTTGCCGTCCCGTGGTCACTTGTGGTTGCTGTGAGGCTTAACACTGTGACACGGATGTGTCAAATGCTTTAATGGTTGGCTACCCAATACAGACAGAGAGTGGGGTGGAGCTCCCCGATTTAAACAAGCGTGGAAGGAGGAGTGGCATCCACTTCCATAATAGCTTGCCTCCATAAACGCTATGAACCTGGAGAGAGGATGAAAGGCACCCAAGCGTCAAGGACTCTCCTTCATAGGGTTGCTATGAGTTGCCTGCGACTCGCACTTAACAACAACAACATCCATGAGCAAGGGATAGTCTTCCACTTCTTAAATTTCTTTTTGTTTCTTGTAGTAATGTTTTGTAATTTTCTTTGAATAGATCCTTTGTGCTTCTGGTTAGATTTACTCCCAAGTATTTCATCTTGTAATTAGCTATTCTGAAGGGTATTGTTTTTCTTAGCTCCAGCTCTGTAGTCTCTTTGCCACTGTAGAGAAATCCAACTGATTTTTTCTATGTTGATCTTGTATCCTTCTTCTTTGCTGAATCAGGCCACTGTGTCCAATAGTTTTCTTGCTGAGTCTTTAGGGTTTTCTAAGTATACTATCAAATCATCTGCATAGAGAGATAATTTTACCTCCTCTTTGGCAATTTGGATATCTCTATTTCCTTTTCTTGTCTTATTGCTATCACTAAGACTTCCAATACAATATTGAATAAGAGAGGTGAGAGTGGGCTTCCTTGCATAGTTCCTGTTCTTAAAGGGAATACCTTTAACCTCTCTCCATGGAGAACAATGTTGGCCTTGGGTTTTCATAAACACTTTTTATTATGTTGAAGAAATTCCCCTCTAATCTTATTTTGTTGAGTGTTTTAATCAGAAAAGGGTGTTGGATTTTTTTAAAGTTAGAAAATGACTAAGGATTACAGAACAAAGCAATGAGTTATGGTGTTGATTGACACAATGACTGCAACAATAGGATTGAATGTGTCAGAGATTGTGAGGATGGCATGACATAGAACAATGCTAAGATTGGTTTTTCATGTGGTCACTATGAATTGTACTTGACGGTGTCTAACAATAACATGTATA
>NW_006400232.1:540088-554178 GCF_000299155.1 Elephantulus edwardii | reverse complement strand
TATCTATATCTATATATCGATATTGATATAGATATAGATATAATTTGGTATGTGGTCAGAAGAGGGCAGGCTCTGGAGAATGAAATCATTTGTGAAAGGTGGAGGGTCGGAGAAGGAGAATGAGTTCCTCAGTGAAATGGATTAGCACAGTGACTTACAATGGACTTGATTACATTGGAGATTGTAAGGATGGTGCAAGAAAGGGTGCATTCAGATCTATTGTTCATAAGGTTGCTATGAGTACTAGTTGACTTGATGACCGTAATAAAAGTAACAACAACATGATACCTGGCCACAGCTAACCTCTCTTTCTTTTGTTTCATCATCACATCAAGTCACTCTTTTTGGTCTTTCTGCTCCCTGAACATGCTCCAAACATGTTTCAGCTTCCGGGACTTTACCATTGTAGCTCTCTCTACAGATTGCTCTCATGCTTACTATCTGTGTCATGTACTTCCTCACTTCTTTTAGCTCTCTGCTCAATGTCAGTTCATTAGAGAGGACTTGGTGAGAATCCTATTTCAAATATTACTGCTTGTTCTCAAAACGTCATAGTTCTCTATGGTTTTCTTTTTAAAAATTGTATTGTGCTTCACTCATGTACATTCTGCTCCATACACTTCTTTATTCACCTATTTCATGTGATCTTTCTCATTTACTGTGTATTATAAAATTAATCACTTTTGATCTACACCACCATATAGATAGATCCATCACAATTCCTTCACTCACCCCCTCTTTCCCCACAAACTCTGTGACCTTGTGTTTGTCTCCCTGCCCTCAGACCCCTATACTCTCCTCTTCTCCTCTTGGATCTTTATCTACTTCTTATTTTTAAAATAATATTCTTGGGCTCTATGAGGAGAAATGTGGCATCATGATTGGTGGAAGATCTATCAGCAATCTGTGTTATGCAGATGACACAACCCTGCTTGCTGAAACTGAGAAGGACCTGAAGCGCTTGCTGCTGAGGGTCAGGGACCGCAGCCTTCAATATGGATTGAGACTCAATGTCAAGAAGACAAAGATTCTCACCACTGGACCAATTGGCAGCATCAGGGTGGATGGTGAAGAGATTGAGATTGTTTACAGCTTTAGTCGGCTTGGCTCCACAATCAACACCCTTGGTACCAGCAGCCAGGAAATTAAAAGCTGTATTGCAATGGGAAAGTCTGCTGTTTGGGACCTCTCTAAAATACTGAAAAACAACGGTGTGTCTTTGGAGACTAAGGTGCGTCTGATACAGGCCATAGTCTTTGCAATCACTTGTTATGCGTCAGAGAGCTGGATAATGACCAGGGTGCATAGAAGGAGAATTGATGCTTTTGAGCTTTAGTGTTGGAGAAGAGTATTGAATATACCATGGACTGCTAAGAAAACAAGCAGATTCATCCTGGAGAGAGTTAAACTGGGCTGCTCCTAGGAGGCAAGGATTCTGAGACTTCGTCTGACTTACTTTGGTCATGTTTTAAGGAGAGACCGGTGCTTGGAGAAGGACATTATGCTTTGGAGGGTGGAGGGCAGGCGCTGGAGGGGAAGGCTTTTTGGTAGGTGGATTTATTCGGTGACTGGGGCGATCGGGATGAGTGTGTCAGAGACAATGAGTTTGGCACAGGACAAAGCAGAGTTTAGAGCTGTTGTACATAGGGTCGCTATGAGTCGCAAGCCACTGAATGGCACATAACAACAACAACAATTCTTGTGCAGTATCTATCCTTTTGAAACTGACTGAGGTCACTCAGCATAATTATTTCTAGCTGCTCTGATATTACATAGTATTTTACAAATTTGTTGATCTTGAGTGCTACATAGTATTTCATTTAGTGATTGTACCACAATTTGTCAATCCATTCATTTGTTGATGGACGTTTGCCATCTCACTCCAGTAGCAATAACAAAGTTTAATAAGATAGCAAGTAGTAAATGTTGGAGAAGGTGTTGAGAAATTAGAACTCTCATATACTGTTGGTGGGTTTGTAAAATTGTACAACCACTCTAGAAGGCAGTTTGGCATTTCCTTAAATGCCTGAATATTGAAATACCATTATTGTTGTTATGTGCCATCGAGTCACCTATGACTCATAGTGGCCTTGTGTACAACAGCTCTGAGCTCTATCATATCCTAAGCCAGTCTACTGTCTCCAATACACTGACACTCATTATCCCAGTGTCATTCCATCTCATCCAAGGTTTTCCTCTCCTTTCCTGCTCCTGCACTTTTCCAAGCATGGTGTCCTTCTCTAAGGACTGATTCCTCCTGGCAACAAACTCAAAGTTCGTCAGACAAAGCTTTAAAACCCTTCCCTGCAAGCAGCAATTTCATTTCACTCTTTCCTGGACAAAGCTGTTTACTCTCTTGAAAGTGCATGGAAAATTTAGTACTATTCTCTAGCACCACAACTCAAAGGCATCAATCTTTCTTCTGTCATTGAAAAGACCATGGCCTGGACCAGGGGCACCTTAGTCTCTAAACTGATATCGTTGCATTTTAGAACTCTGGAGAAGTCCCCGGAACAGATTTTCCTGGTGCAATTTGTCTTTTAATTTCCTGATTACTCGTGCCGAGAGTGTTGATTGTGGATCTGAGCAAGATTAAACTGTTTACAATATCAATTTCTTCTCCTTCTATTATGGTAGTATGATTTGTCCAAGTGATAGGAATCTTTGTTTTCTTGATGTTAAGCTTCAATCCATATTGAAGACTGCAGTCCTTGACCTTCAGAAACGAGCAAGTCTTCCTCAGTTTTGGCAAGCAAGGCTCTGTTGTCTGCATAACACAGTTTGCTGATGAGTCTTCCTCCAAACCTGATGCCACATTTCTCTTCATAAAGTTGAACCTCTAAATGATCTGTTCCACATATAGATTGAAATATTATGGAGACACAATGCACCTCTGACACACTCCTTTCCTAATTTTGAACCATGCAATATTTTCTTGCACTGTTCTGATGACTACTGCTCAGCAGTCCAAGTATTCTGCAATTGTGCAGTAATACGACATGGCCTACCTATTCCACTGCTAGGAATATACCCTGAGTGAAATTATTCTGAGATACAAAAACAATTCTGCACACTGATGTTCATGGAAGCATTGTTTACAATAGCAAAAACATGAAACAATAATTCTCGGTATTTTTATTACCTTGATGTATTTTTTTGTGTGTCTTGGATTACCACAGATCATCCTATATTTTTTTTTTCATTTGTTTTGTGCCACAAGATTGCAGACTTCTTGAGTGAAAAAACTGTTGTGTTTATTGACATATAATGAATATTGCTTTTAATTTAATAACTGAATATATGGTGCGATTTTCCCTCTAAAAATTCTCAATGTCATCTCATTTCTTATAGGGTGAGTTTCATGATTTTAGCCTTTATATGCAAAGGACTTCTTCATCTTTTCTCATTCTAATTTCCCAGTCTTGTGTCTTGCTACTCCTCATTAATTTATACATTATACAAATTTTATTTATTAAACAAATATTTAAAATATGTAATTGGGCTTAGGGAAATAAATGTAAAATAGTATTCACTATGGACTACAGAAGAAAAGGTATGTGTCTTAACAAAAATAGGTTAAATTATGTCAATGTGCATGTGAATAAACAAGTGTAACAAGGTTTGAGAAAATTACCAAATCAGTGTTGTTGGAAGAAAGGGTGTTGTGATTGATAATGTGGGTGCAGGTTAAGTGGATGGTTGCTTCATAGTGTTGGGAGGTATTCTAGAGGGAAAAATGTACTCAGTAAAAAATCTACAGAACTAAAAGCACGTGGACACAAAGAGGGTAAATCAGCCAGCAAGCAGATGGCATGTTGGACCTAAAACTCTAAGGGGAAACCTGAACTAGATATTGAGAACTTTGCAAGCCCATTTTACTCAGAGTTAGGTTCTGAGAGCAGCACACTGAAAGAAGAGTGTGCTGTCAATTTGGCTTGAAAATCTCTTCGTGAGAGTAACTTTGGACAATGACAAATTGCTTAGTAATAGATGCATTATAGTCAGCTCTATTTTTCTACATTATCAAGGATCACTATTTAGTTGCATGATTTCAAACTGAAATAGGTGGCTTGAATTCAGAGACCTGCTGAATCACAAGGGTATGTAGAGCAAATGAAATCTCTGAATAGATGCGCATACAGTAAGGGCCATATAAAAATGGTCTGAAAATGCAAACTAACTTAAAATAAATATGCTCATTGTATTAAATTGTTATTTCTTCCTTTATCTACTCTGAAATCTCACATTGTTGTCATTTTAAATGGGCAACTCTGATGATATTCTCTGTTGATCATTAATTAGCTGGGTCAGATCACTTAATGTCTTCATAGTGGTTGATAATAAAATTGGTAATGAGATTAGATACTTGGGTGTACATAGGAAATGTTTACTTTGTACTATTTAAATCACTCCTACATTTGAGTAAGTACTTATTGAGGAATAATTAGGTATTATATGGACAATATATTACTAAAGAGCAAATTAATTATGTATATCACAGTTTTGTTTTTGTAGTTATTGATCATTTATTATAATTTAGAAAAGCATTTATACTCTAGATCACAGTAAGCTCTTTTGTAATTGGGTCTCTGACTTAAATCAAACATTTAACAATACCGCACAAGTTTATCTTCCTTAATAGTTACCAGGCAAGTTTAACAGCTATTAGTTTACAGCATGATCTCTAGCAACAAAGCCAATTTGCACAAAAACAATCAGAGTGAGATCATATTTTAGGAAAGCAGTTCTCAATTAGAAGAAAAACAGAAAAGAACTTATTTGGAACCACTATTCTTAATAGTCTCCAGTAGTACTGCTTGGCTTCCTTAGTGTGAAACTTCATTAAAATATTGAGTTCAAGAGTAGTAACGTACGATTCAGATTCCTTAAAATTAAAATTTGTCAAGAATCACCTTATTAGTGTTTTGTCTCTAATTGGACCTGGAAATGAAGACAGAAACAAACTTTAAGTCAAAATTCTGGTGTAGAATAAGGAGCTCATATTAGGTTTGAAGTAAATTTATTTCATGGCAATGATGCCATTAGGGTATTAAAACATTTAGAAACGAGGAAAGGACAGAAAAGTTCAGTCCAGGGGCACTCCAACATGAAAAATATGAATCAATGAAGAGGAAGCCAAGGAGGCAAGTAAGAGATGAATTTGGTAGAAAAGTAAGGAGGTGGGTCAAGTCTAACATGGGGAAAGATGTGATATCAATGATGTTGAGTCTCAAGTAAAATGAGAGCCTGAAATAACACTTGAATGTAGTATGAGGAAGTCATGAATGACCTTAATAAGAGGAGATGTAGTAGCATAAAGAAAGTGAAGGTCTGATTGAAGTAGTGAGAGTAAAAGATGAGACACTACCCCTCTTTCCAGGAGTTTTGCCACAAAACAAAATAAAGACATAGACTGTTGCTCACACCAGTAGGCGAGTGAGGACAAGAAAGGTATTTCAAAGGTAGAAATGATAGCAGTAGCACCTCTCAGTATTTCAACTCGAGACTAGGATTTGTTTTTCAGTTCTTTCAACTTTAGATAAACCAAGCAAATTCTCCTTTTTTTTTTTTTTATTTTCCAACTCCAGCTCTTTGCACATTCCATCATAATACTTTGCTTTGTCTTCTCCAGCTGCTTATGAAATGTTCAATTCATTACTTTCTGTTTTAAAAAAAATTATACTGGTTTATTCACAAAGTTCAAATGCGTTGTTTTTCACACCAAATCTTTCCCATTTCCTTCACTCATCAAATTGTAGGATCTGATGATTAACTCCTCTCCCCACCCATCCTCACCCCTCTGCTTCCACTTTCATTTATGTATTTACTCCCTTTGTTTTGGCTTCTTAATGCTCTAGTGCAGTTTTCAGAGTGTCTTCTATCATTCCTTTTGGTCTTTTATTCCACTTCCAATTTTGTATGCTATTCACGTATGATATCCTTGATCTTGATAATCCCATAAATGATATGGTCTTTGATTGTTAGTATTCAATTCCTCAAACCTGTTCTGGAGATGATTTTTAAATTCTGGTGGGACACAGTCAAGGTTGCATTTGATTTTTGTGGACTAGTTTTCATTTTCTTCAACTACACTTGAATTTGAAAATGAGTAATTATTGATATGTTCCACAGTCAGTACCTAGTCTGGTTTTGACTGTTGATATGGAGCTTTTACATAGATTCTCTCAACAGATATAGTCTATCTGATTCCTTTGTAGTCCATCAGGTGAGGCCCACGTGTTGATGCCTTTTGTAATTTTTTTTTAAAAAAGTATTAATGATGAATAAATCATTTTATGTACAATATTCAACCATTCAATGTCCATTTTCATTTTTATCACTAAGTTCAGACTTTCTATCATTTCTTTCTTATTGTTTCGAAATTTTGCATTCCAATCACCAGTAATTATTAATACATTTTGACTGTGTGTTTGGTCACTTTTCGACTATATAAATTGGTAGAAATCTTCAGTTACTTCCTCTTTTCCTCTTTGGCTTTAGTCATTGGTGTGTGTGTGTGTATAATGGTCAAATTCACAGACATTTTAAATATGCAATTACTGAGATATATTATGGACAAAATCTTGAGTGATCCAGGATGTATCAAAAGAAGATGGTAGGAATACACAAAATTACTGTTCCAAGAAAAAGTGCTTGACACTGATAAATTTTAGGAAATACCATATGAACAAGAGCCAATGATAATAAAGAAAAAAAATGCAAGTTGCAGTGAAAGCATCGGCAAAAATATGCTCCAAAAACAAACAAACAAACAAACAATAAGGCCCTAGTAACAGATGGGATACCAGCTGACATATTTCAGTTAACAAGTAGAGCCCTGGAAGTGCATATCAGTCTATGCCAAGAAAGCCCTATTTGTTCCCTTTCTCAAGAACTAACAGAATGTGGAAATTATAAAACTATCATCAGGGAGTACCAGAGAAATTTCTATCTGTGTTTCATTGATTATGCAAAGGCATTTGACTGTGTGGATCACAACAAACTGTGGCTGACATTGAGAAGAATGGGAATTCCAGAACACTTGATTGTGCTAATATGAAACCTATACTTGGACCAGGAGGTAGTTGTCAAAACAGAGCAAGGAAATACTGTATGGTTCAAAATTGTGAGGGTTGTATACCAGGTATGTGTCCTATCTCCATACCATTTCAACCTATATGCAGAACAGATTATCTGTGAGGCTGGGCTATATGAGGAGAAATGTGGCATCAGGATCGGAGGTAGACTCATCAACAATCTGTGTTATGCAGATAACACAACCCTGCTTGCTGAAACTGAGGAAGACCTGACGTGCTTGCTGCAGAAGGTCAAGGAATACAGCCTTCAATACGGATTGAAACTCAATTATCAAGAAGACAATGATTCTCACCACTGGGCCAATTGGCAACATCAAGATGGATGGTGAAGAGATTGAGATTGTTAATAGCTTTAATTTGCTTGACTCCACAGTCAACATTCTTGGCATCAGCAGCCAAGAAATAAAAAAAAAAATGTATTACAATGGGAAACTGTACTGTTAGGAATCTTTCCAAAGTACTGAAGAGCATTGTTGTCACTCCGGAAACTAAGGTTCACCTGATACAGGCAATAGTATTTGCAATCACTTATTATGCATTAGAGAGCTAGACAATGACTAGGGAGTATTGAAGAAGAATTGATGTCTTTGAGGTGTGATGTTGGAAAAGAGTACTGAATATACCATTGACTGCTAAGCAAATAAACAAGTTCATCCTGGAGAGGGTTAAACCAGGCTGCTCCTTAGAGGCAAGGATTCTAAAGCTTCATCTGACATATTTTGGACATGTTGCACGGAGGAATCAGTTCTTGGAGAAGGACGTTATGCTTGGGAGGGTGGAGGGACAGCACAGGAGAGGAAGACCCTCTATGAGGTCAGTGACTGGGGTATTAGGGCTTGGTGAGTTGGAGACAGTGAGATTGGCACCCAATAGAGCAGGGTTTAGGGCTGTTGTATGTAGGGTTGCTATGAGTCGCCAGTGACTCGACAGCACATAACAACAATAACAACGTTATTGGTGTGACAAGAGTCTAGAATAAGAGCTGTATAGTAAACTGGTCAGTGTGTGTGTGTGGGAATGTATAACATTGAAAGAACTTCTTTTCTAAAGAAGAAACAAACTGGGTGGAGGAGGGCAGGGAGGAAAATGTGCAATAATAAATGAATGGAAATCCAAGATCTTTATAAACTTATCTTGAGTAAAAGAAAAAAATAAATATAACTTGCATGTAGATAGTGCTGAAGATCATCCCGAAACAACTAGAACAGTACACAGAAAGAGTTGTCAGAAGTTCAAACTCAATTTAGATGATGCAGTGGCACCAGGAATCTCATTGTTGATGTGAGATGGGTCCCAGCGGAAAGAATACCAGAAGAATGTCTACTTGTGTTCTATTGATTATGCAAGGTATTTGACTATTTATATCATAACAAACTAGGATTAACATTGAAAGGAATGGGAATCTTAAAACACTTCATTGTGTTCATGCAAAACCTATACCAATACCAGAAAAAATGTTATCTAAAGAGAGCAAGGGAACACTGTATGTTTTAAAATCAGGAAATATATACATCAGTGTTTTATCCTTTCTCCATATGTATTCAATCTGTATGCTGAACACATGATTTGAGAAATTATTGATTTGAGAAGCAATGTGAAAAAGAATCGAGATCAGAAGATTCATCAATAACCTATGTTATTCAGAAGACACACCTTGCTTGCTGAAAATGAAGGGAACTTGAAATACTACAGAGGCTTAAAGACCAAGCATCAACATGAAATGCATTTAAACATCCAGAAGACAAAAATCCTCACCACTGGACTGCCAGACAATATCGTGATAAATGGGAAAAAAGTTGATTTGGTCAACAATTTCATGTTACTTGGATACACAATCAATACTATTGATACCAGCAATCAGGAGATTAGCATTGGACAAGTCCCCTGTCAGTGATTACTGACAATTACAAATTACTGAAAACTAAAGATTTCCGTTTAAGGACTAAAGTCTGCCTGATTCAGACCATGAAATTTTCAATCATTTGCTATGAATCTGAGAACTGGACAATGAATAAACATGACAAGAAGAGTTAATACTTTTGAGTTTTGGTGTTGGAGAAGAGCAGTGAATATTCCATGGAATTGGGGAAAAAAAAAATCAAACAGATATGTCTTGGGCAAAGTGTAGCCAGAGTGTTCCTTGGAGGTAAGGGTGGTGAAACTTCATCTCATATTCTTTCGGCATTGCTAAGAGAAGCTATTTCTTGAAATGTATTATCATTCTTGGAAAGGTAGAGGGTAAGTAAAAGGGAAGAGCATTTTCAATGACATGACTTGACATAGTCACTTGTAGCAATGGGCTTAAGCATGTCAGACATTATGAAGATGGCCGAGGAAAGGACAGGGTTCAGAGCTGTTGTTCACAGAGTTTCTATGAGTTGTACTCAACTCAAAAACCATCTAACAATAGAAACAACAAGGAACAATAAGCATAGAAATGACTATCGATGTAAGGATGATAAAAGAGTGACTTACTGGAGTTCTTTCTTATAAGGGATGGAGAATAGATTTCAAAATACAAGAATAGGATCTGACTCTTCCAATAGTGCAGCTGGTCAATAAAAGACAGAGAAGGCAAAGTTTGTGGGCACCATTAATAATCTCTAATTATATAGAGTCTAAAGGTGACTTAATGTATAAGATATTGTCAACTAAAAGGTAGGCAGTTTGAAACCATCAGCCATTCTGAAGGAAAAAGATCGACAGTCTCCTGTTTGATTTATAGTCTAAAAATCTGCTGGACATTCCACTTATGAGTTGGTTCCAATTCTACAGAAATGATAGTGTAGTCAAAGTGTGTGCAAAAAAGTGATGAGATTGACGACTGTGCGCTTTTAACTCACAGAGTACAGAGGGCATTAAATATATGAAAGAACAGTGAAAATTTGAGATATGTAGGGTCAAGTAATTGCTGAAGACAAAAATTAACTAGATAAATGAGTTACTGTGATCGGAGGTTGTTGTTGCTGGTCTGCACCGTTGAGTATCCTATGACTCATAGTGACACTATGTACAATAGCCCTGTCCTGAGCCAGTCTCACTGACTCCAACACAGCAACCTTCTTCTGCAGCAAGTGATTCAAGTCCTCTTCAGTTTCAGCAAGCAAGGTTATATAGGGTATATATAGCTTTGCATGATTAAACTGGATCGAAGACAAGAGATAGGGAAAAGAAAAAATAATGGGGTAATGAGGTTAGGAGTACATGCTACATGAATACTAAAATTTTCAAGAAGGTACAAAATCTTTCTGAAATGAGAAGATATGGTTCAAGAACTGGAGAGTGACAACAATGAGGATGGTGAGTAATATGCTTTGGTGACATCAAGACCCAGAGAATGTAAGTTGAGTGTGGAATGAAGGTTACAATGAGCAACAAAAAGTCTTCTGCTACATGTCTACATCCAGTAGAGAAAGATTTATAATTCCTGTGTATTTTAGCTCTTGCCTATTTTGGCAGTCTTATACAGGCTTATTGTCCTGTTTCCCTTACATTTTAGGGGTGAGGGAACCCTTTTTCAGTTCTTTGTGTATATCAATTTCACTCCTAAAAAGTCCTGGCAATGCTTTTTGGATTGTATTTGCACCAGTGGAAAAAAATCTGTTTGACTAACTTCTCACATTAATTTCTCTAAGGTTGGAGGGGTTGCCCATAGTGCTTTGGGCTTTATAATTATTTCATCTTATTTTATTATAATTTCTTGGATACATTCTTCATTCTAGTATGCATTTCTTGACTCAGAGACAATAATTGATTTATAATCTAGTCTTGTTATTGTTGTGTGCCATGGAGTCAGAACTGACCTATAGTTAACCCGCCGGTGGATTTTCAGAGGCAGTAAATTTCATGGGAGGAGATTACCTATTCTCCCATGGAGCAGCTGGTGGATTCGAACTGCGTGCCTTCAGGATTGCAGCATAGCTTCTTACCACCACTAGGTCGCAAGAGCTACCTAGCAGGTATCAAAGCCCTAGCAAATGCCAAAGACCAAAATAATATTATAAATATTTATTGAATATGAGTATTATGGTGGATAAACAGCACTTACAAAATTTATTCTTTGACATACAATTAAAATGTCACATAGAAAAAGTTTGTTTTCTCCTTCTGTTGCACTTAAGAAATGACGACTACAGTTATTCTCAGACATTTGTTTGTTTTATTCCCTCTAAAGAATCAGAAAAGTTGGTTTGAACAGATGACCTCCTTTTAAATTTTTTATTTTGCATAAGGAAGATCAATAACTGGAAAAATATTGCTTTGTACTCTTGAAAAAATGAACAAATAAATCCATCTGGACAAGTGTTCTTAAAGTGTTTTGTTTCTAAAACCCTAGAAAGATAAGAAGAAAATTAATGTACTCTGAAATCTGACAGTAGAAATGTGGATAGACACCAATGGTTAGTGACTTGGACTGCTAGGAAAGTATTTCTCCACAGAGATCAAAAGATCATGCATGGTTGGTTGGTTTGTTTTTTAACCTCAGTGTAACTTTACTGGATATTCCAAGCATTGATTAAAATTCCATTAACTATCATATTGTTCCATAGATGATAATAGGAAAACACACAATAACACGAAGCCTTTTCCATGAGGAAGCTGCATTCCACTTGAGGAGGCAGATACATCAACAGGCATTTTAGTGAATGTCACAGTGACAGAATGATTACCCAGTATTATTGTAAAGCAAAGGTGCATGTTTTTTAAAGCTAAGACTGCTAATATTTAGATAATTACCACTGGCTTTGAAAACTTCTTAAAATATCTACAGTATCTATCTTAAGTTTCCCAAATATAAAAAAGAAAAGGAAATAGAAAGATGAAATAGAAAAAAATATAGTAGCAACAAAGAATAAGATTGATCCTGAGGATATTTATTTATTATCTGAGTCTTTCTCAGAATCAGATTATTACTTGGAGTTTCTTTGCATAAATCAGAAAAATTATATCCTTTTCATCTACCCTGACATGTAACTGTGAAGTCTAAGTACAATGAGGCATGCACAGGTATCAAACACTTTGGCCTAAGTTTATAAGACACTCTGTATCATAACAGACAGACATAAATGGGACTGTGCCTTAAACACACTCAGGAAAGTACCAGCAGATGTTCTAAGTAGTGTCAATAGAAGAGACAAAGAGAGGAAAAGGTTTTAGCTAGTGAAAAATGTAATTAGAACAGGTATACTCTAGAACTTTTGGCACATTACAAACTTGTTTTGTGTCTCGCTGTTTCTTTGTTAACTGATCTCAGGATTTGTGACTAAATTAGGAAAACAGAAGGACTTCCTTTTCTGTATTGAAAATATCTCCCGCAGGGAAGCTTTCATGTTCATGTCTAGGATTGTAGAATCAAGAATCTTGATAAAACTGAACCATTCATACTCCTCCTCTTTCCAATAGAGGTACTTTTAACAATGCCAACACTTGGAAAATAGGGCCATAAATCACTTCAATAGACCAACAGAATCCAGCATCATAATTGGACCACCCAGAATTGGATAGAACAAAGTGCAACTCAGGAGAAAAAGTGCTTGATGATGAGACAAACAAATCCTTGGGCTTTCTCCCAATGCTTTCCTTATTATACTTGTACTTTCTAGGCCACAGCTGTTCTTGAGGCTCAACTTGGTGAAACCCTCATAATTCGTCTGCCTTGCCTTCTCCCAAACCATAAGTGGTTGATATCACTTAAATTTCTAACTATTAACGAACTGTAAGAATGTCTGCTTAGTAGGAATGGATTCCACTTAAATTTGGGTGGGTAGGGAAAATTTCCTGGAAATCTATCTTTAGCAATGAATACCATTTAAAGAGATGATAATAGGGGTAAATATCACATGCCAGTCAAAACAGGAATGAAGCTAGAGTGGACTGCTCATTTGTGAGAAAAGATTCATAGAAAGGAAGTGGTGACTCCCATAAGAAAGAGTAGGCTTCATAGTGCTCAGTATTTGAAATCTGGGGCCCTCACACTGTAAAGTAACTAGGAAGGAATAATGGATCTATTCTTTCAATAATTTACACTTTTCATGAATTCATTCAGTCAGCAAAATGAGATTATACAAGTCTAGTTCATTATGACTCAGAGAGTTGAAGGGTTTCTCCAGATTCAGCCTCTGGTGAGGGGCCCTGAGTCTCATTAAGCCTTTGTTTCTTTTGATCACACCAGTTTATAGTCATTACATTGCACTGTGTTATGACTCATTTTGAGGGGATGTGAATTCTTCAGTGGTTGGTGTAACAGGAGATGACAAAGTCCTCCAAAAAGGAGAAAGTGAAAGTGTTTTTTCGGAAAATACTTGGCAGAAACTGTTGACAGGCATCAAACTTGATTATTGATATGGCTCCAAACCAAATGTGAAGAAAAACAGTATGTAGTCAAGACTTCTTTTGTATTCATTGTTTAAGAAGATCTTGGTCACCAGAACTCATTACTCACAGAATAAAATTTGAAGCACAGTTGTAAGGTGTTTATGAAGAAAAGTGAGAACTTTTGTCTTGTTTCAGAACACTTCAAGCTGTAGAGTTAACCAAGCACCAGCACAAACAGATCCATGCTCTCTCTGGAGGTATGAAGAGGAAACTGTCCATTGGCATTGCTTTCATTGGAATGTCTCAGACTGTGGTTCTAGATGAACCCACTAGCGGTGTAGACCCTTGTTCTCGTCGTAGTATCTGGAATATTCTCCTCAGATACCGAGAAGGTAGGTACTGGGCATTATTGCACTTTCCCTTCCTTTCATATTATGGCACAGAAAAAGAAATGCTATTGTGTCGGAAGAACCAAGGCATAATTCCATGAAGGTACATTTGTTGTTGTTGTTGTTATGTGCCGTCGAGTCGTTTCTGACTCATAGCGACCCTATGCACAACAGCCCTAAACCCTGCTGTATCCTGCGCCAACCACACCTCCTCTGACACACCCATCCCGATTACCCCAGTCACCGAATCAATCCATCTCATAGAGGGTCTTCCCCTCCTGCGCTGTCC
>NW_006400232.1:530844-538483 GCF_000299155.1 Elephantulus edwardii | reverse complement strand
TTCAGAGTCTCTTCTGACATCCATTTTGGTCTTTTCTTCCTCTTCTGTCTTTGTAATGACCGTTTGCACTCTTCCTGAATGATACCTTTGACATCCTCCCACAACTCATCTGGTCTTCACTCATTAGTTAAAATGGTTATAAAACCTTACAGAAATGGATTTATTATGTAATATCCTGTAATCCTAGAAGTTTTTGAGTTTGATATTTAATGTTATATGATATGTTACACTATGAGATCGTCAATATAAATTTTAAAATTATTTTGACTATACTTGTATCTACCCACACTGTATTCCACTGTGTTCTGGATTAGAGAGTATAAGAAGAGGCATCCTACGAATGATCTAGAGCAAACCTTCCATCTTCTCAAGTAAGAAATAAAGAGCAGAGAGATGAGTATGTGATTTGCCTATAATCACAGGGGGAATTCAAGTTACTGAGTAATATTTGGAACTCAGCCTTGGAGTACTTGGCCCCACATTGTCTATATGTAAATATTTAGTGTAAGATATTTTATTGGAAGTTATCACTTTACAGAATTGTACACTTTTTTTTGGCAGAGAAACTTTGAAGATAGAAAAAAAATACTGCTAAATTCTGATCGTGTAATCTGTAGGGTTGGAAGAACTGTCTAGATATCTACTTAAAAAAATCAGCCATTGAAAACCTTGCCAAGAATAGTTCTACTCTGATACACATGGGGTCACTGTGAATCAAAATCAACTTAGGGCAACCGTAACCATCATAACATATCTGTAGGGAGTTGTGCTGCTAACTCAAAGTCGGTGGCTCTCTGGTGATTTGAATACCCCACCAGCTGCACTGAAAAAAGATGACTAGTCTTGTCTCAGGTAATTTAGTCTCTGAAAACCCATTGGAGTTTCAGCTATGAGTGGGTCCTGATTTGATAGCAATGAGTTTAAGTTTGAGAAACAAGTATTACAGATTTACATGGCAGAGTCAATATAGAATCTTAGAAAGTCTTTTTTACTTTTCTCTTCTCTTTTGCTTTTTTATGATAAACTCATAGGGTTAGGGTGCTGTTGTTGTCAGCTGCTTTTAGTTCATCATGATTCATAGTGACTTTATAAACAACAGGTCTCAACTTTGAAGTATCTGTGCTCTCATCATCTCTGCTACACTTGGGCCCATTGTTATAGTCACTGTTTCAATACATCTTAAAAGTATTTCTCTCTTCTGCTGACCCTCTACCTTTCTGAGCATGATATCTTTTCCCAAGGACTGAACCCTCATATCAATAAATTCAAAAAAAGAGAGACAAAATTTTACTATCCTTGCCTTGAAGGAACACTTTGGTTGTACTCCAAGATACACATTTTTATTCCTTAGTCAGTCCATGGAATGTTCAGTTCTCCTTTTCTTTTTTTAAATTTTTATTTTATTATTTGTGTTTTGTGTACCATCAAATCAGATCTGACTGGTACAGGAGGAGATTGTCCCTCTTTCTCCAGCAGATCACCTGGTGGATTTGAACCATGCACCTCTGAGATTGCAGTACAGCTTCCTGCCATTAGGCCACCAGAGCTCTCTTTAGTTCTCCTTTTCGATATCACAACTCAAAAATAATTTATGACTTCTGAAAATCTACTGCAGAGTCAGCTATAGTCAGTTCAGACTCAATGACAGTGTACTCCTAAGATAAGACCTTCTTGATTGGCTTTTAGCATACTTCTACTACTTGAGGACAATTAAGATTTGCCACTACAGAAAAACAGAAAGAATAAGAAAGAAATTGGCTATAGCTCAGAAACCCCAGATCATCTAGTTATCTTTATGGTAGAAAAATATTCTCTAACCTGTCAGAAAAGGAGAAAGTAGCACAAAAGAAAACAAGTGAGCATTCCTATAACTTTTGTTTCTCAATTTGTGAGGAACTAGAAAAGAGAGAAGAGAGGAGGAAAATAAAGCATGAGACGAGAGCTTCTCATACTTTCCAGGCTTTGTTCTGGGGTAGTAATCTGCATCAGAAATTGAGGGGTATGTTTGATTGGATGTTCACAAAGCAAAATATAACACAGAAGGCCAGTAAGGCCTGAGGTCCTCTGTGTCTATGAGTCCTCAAGACCCACTGACTTTGAGAAGGGTGATAGACTTCCAGAGAGGCTTACAGCAAGGATAATATTGCCCTTCAGGTTTGTCTACTAGCTAGAGTAGAGATTTTGCGACAGGACTTGAGACCAAGCTAAGACATACAGATAACTGATCCCTTTGAGAGTTATTCCAGGCAATTAATTGATCAAATTATAACAGCAGAGAAGTGTAGGACCAGGTAGTGTTAATTGTCATCATGACACCAAAGGGACAAGGTCAAAGTGCACATGCAGATCCAAGCCCTGCTAATTGTCATTGCATAACATGACCCTTCTCTCCATTTTGAAGAAATAAGACAAAGAGATGGAAAGGAAAAGAAGCAAGCATTATTTACAGAAGACATTAAATATTGCCCAAAGGGACTAATTACATTTTGAAATAAAACTATTCTAAAGCAAACTAAATAATCCTCTGCTACCCTGGTGCTGTTGAGGTAGACAGATGACATGCCAACAAATAAAATTGATTCTTATTTCTGTACTTACATGGGAATTGTAGCATGAATTACATATTGCAGGCCCACCTGCTACACTGAATTATTTTTGAAAATCAGAGATGAAATATTAAAAGTTAAACAGCAGAATATTTGAATAATCAGCAAAAAGACAGAAACAAAATACCTTATTAAAAATCTGTTACTATAAATTAAACATTTTCTCACTGTTTATTGTCATTTGTTTTTGTGTCAAGTGCATAAGCAATAGAATATTAATGGATTAAATAGGTGGTAATAAAAGAAAAATGCATTTTCAAGAATCAAAATATATAGTTATTTCTGGAAAATAGACCCAAACCTTAGGCAATAGAGAGCGAGGTTTGTACAATAGATATAAAGCTTTGTGAAAACAAATGTTCCCTCCTGGGTAGAAAGAAATTTTTCCACCATATGATCAGTGTTTGGGGAGCCTATATACTCACAACTTGATCTGCATGTTGCTATGTTAGTGGTGTGCAGTGAGAAGCTCTTAATTACATCATATCATGGCTTTTATACTTTCTTTTTAAGGGTAAATAAGTCAATAGAAGCTACCAGAGCAAAGTAGCACATAGTAACTGAATTTGCACATTGTACTCTTGATCTAGTTCTTCCCTGTGATGTTAGGAAAATTATAAAATTTCTGAGTTTCAACTTTTTCAGTTGAAAAATGGAGACATTTCTATAGTCTAGAAATCTAAATATGTGTTTTGTATTCAGAACAGATTATTTGAGTGTCTGGACTTTATGAGGAGGAATGAGTATTAGGCTTGGAGGAAGACTCACCAGTGACTTGTGCTGTGTAGATAATAGAATCATTCTTGCTGCATCTGAGGAGGACTTGAAGCCACTGCTGCAAAAGGTCAAAGACTAGTCTTCTATATAGACTGAAGCTCAATATTAATAAAACAAAGGTTCTCCCCACTGGGCCAATTTGCAGCACTATGATAGACTGAGATAATTAACAATTTCAGTTTACTTGGTTCCACAGTCAACATCTTTGGCACCAGCAAGGAAAAGCATGATTGAGGCTTTTTTGGAATGCTTTTGATTGCAAGAAACAAAATTATCTGATATTAATTAACCTAAATAATCTGTTGTTGTTGTTGTGTGCTGTCCAGTTGGTACCAACTTGTTGATCTTCTAGCAGATTTTTCACAGACTATAAATCACAGAGCAGAAGATTTCCCATCTTTTTCCTATGCAGCAGCTGGTAAATTCATACCGCCTTCCTTTGGGCTGCTAGCATAATGCCTTACCACTGAGCCACCACAGCTCCTGAAAAATGTAAAAAGCTACCAAGACGTCAAGACTGATGATAGCACCAGTGAGACTTGATCCACAGCCTCAGATGCTATGACCAGGATTCAATTTCTTTTCCTCTTCTGTTCTGTCTTTTCCTAACTTCTTTTCTCTTTGCAGTGTCTTCTCCACTTCCCTATCTGCTCTATTCTCTCACCCTCTCTACTGTCTGGCTCACTGTGGATTAGGAAGATGCATTCAGAGAGGGCAATACTTTACATTTGAAGGCAGAATATGTATTGAGTTGTCAATTAAAAAAGCGCATTCAACTGGAGAGCATTATGCTGAATGAACTAACCCAGTCCCCTAAGGACAAATACTGTATAAAACCATTCTTGTAGAATGAGTATGAGAATCCAAGAGAGGGGAGGGTGGAAGCAGAGGGGTGAGGACGTATAGGGGGGAGGATTACTCATGGGGTCGAACAATTTGATGGGAGGGTGAGGGAAATGGGAAGGATATGGTGTTAAAAGCAATGTATTCAAATTTTACAAATAAACTGGTATAAAACAATGTAAAAAAAATAAAATCAAAAGATGAATTATAATAGGGAACTCTTCTTTCAGAGTCCTCTCCAATGTGCTAAAGAGCAATACTGTTAATTTTGAGATGAAGGTGTGCCTGATCCAGGCCACAGTCTTCACAAGTACTTTGCGATTATGCTGCACATCAAAAACCAGATCAATGAATAAGGATGACAAAAGAAGACTCAATGTATTTGAGTTGAGATACTGGAAAATAATATTAAACATATCATGGGCTGCCAAGAGAACAAACAGGTCTGTTCTGGACATGGTGAAGCCAACTTGCTCCTTGTCGGCAAGGCTTTTGAAGCTCTGTCTGTCTCACATACTTTGAGCATGTTGTCAAGAAGGACCAGTCATTGGTGAAGGATATCATATTTGGAATGGTGGAGGGACAGCACAAAAGAGGAAGATCCAAGATGAGATAGATTGACAAAGTAACTGAGATAATGGGGATAGGTATGTCAGAGACGATGAAATGGGACAGAGCAGAATTTAGAGCAGTTTTACAGAGGGTCACTATAAGTCTCAATCAACTCAACAGCACATAACAACAACAACAGCAACAATAAATGTGTGTTTTGTATAGATACAGATGTAGTTATAGGTATACATAGATAGAGATGTTTTATTTTTTTTATTTTTTTTTAGATAGAGATGTTTTAGTTGTTAGTGCCATAAAGTAGAATACAACTCTTAGTTACCCTATGAAGTGCAAATAGAAACCTGTCCTATCCTCTGCCATTCTTATCATCTCCAACACACTTAAGTTTATTGCTGCAACCACTGTATCAATCCATTTTGTTATGGGTTCTAGTTTTGATTTGCATTTCCTTTTGAGCATTTCTTCCTATCTCTGTTGGCTATTCAAATGTCTTCCTCTGTGAAGTCTTTTTATGTCTTTTGCCCATTTTGTAATTGGATTATCAGTCTTTTTCTTGTGAAGACCCACAGTATTCTGTAAGTGGAGATTTGTACACCAATGTTCATAGCAACATTATTCACAATAGTAAGAAAATGGAAACAACCCAGACATCCACTAACAAATGAATGGGTTGAGAAATTGTAATACGGTCACATGATAGAATATTATTCAGCACTCAGGAGAAATTATTTTTAAAACATACTATAAAATATAGGACAGCTTGCAGAGCATTATAGTGAGTGAACTAACTCACTCATAAGGATAAATATTGCATAAAACCACTCTTGTGAAAATAGAAGGATAACTAATGAGATATGTACAAAAGTAAAAAAGCAGAAAGGGAGGAAGGGGGAAGAGGAGAGTGATGAGAGGTGGAAACGGTGAGGTCGCAGAGTTTGGTGGGCAGAAAGAGGGGCTGAAGGAATTAGGAAAGATCTGGGGGGACATGAAAAACAGGATAGTAGTGAACATAGAATAATAATGATTACATACAATGTTGAGGATGATTGTATGAAACACAATGTGAATTTAAAAAATGTAAAAAAAATGTGTGAACCACAATGTATTCAAATTTGTATGCAAAATGTATGCAAACCAATATAAAATAAAATAATTTTTAAAAATAAAAAAAAAAGCTTCCCCGCCGCGGCCGGCCGCCCGGGAGCTGCCCGCAGCGGAACGGGCGGTCGTGGCATCCCTCCGCCCCGCGCGGGGACTCGCTGCCAGCGCTGCTGCGTCCTCCCACTTTGCTGTTTGCCACAGCGCCGCCACCTTTGTTACAGTGTTTTGTGTGTTGGTTTCTGGGATGGTGTGAGCGCCACAACCGGAAACCGAGCGCTCTGGAGCGTGGCCTGTGCGGGGTGCAGGCGGCAGCAGGGGGCCTCGGCTGCGGACGGGGACGCGTGGCCGCCCTGGCCGCTGGCATGGGGGCGCCCGACCGGTTATATAACTTGGCCGTCCAGAGGGGGCCCGGAGGGCTTGGGCCGGGCGGGGAGCGGTGCAGCCTCGGCTGGTAGCCCTTGTTCTGCCTCTCTGGACGTTTGTGATCCTCACTCTGCCCTGTCCCCAGCGCTGTGTCCACCAGCAGAAGTGTTTCCGTGTCAGGGCACGGGCCCCTTCCCCCGGGACCACAGGTGGCCCTGGACCCTTCCAGGGACAGCGCTGTGGGATGCGCGGGTGGCCAGGGGGCCCCCCTCCTCCGGACCTTTGCTTCTGTGTGTGTCTTTAAGGTCATGACAGCCCCCTGTGCTAATGGATGTGACCAGCACAACATGCATGCTCCTCAGCAAAAGCTCTTGTCAGTTTAAAAGAGGGAAGCTTATCAAATACATGGAATGAAAAGTATAGTTCTTGACAGAAAACACCTGTTTGGAAAGGCAGGAACATAGGCTCTGCTGTAGAAATGCCTTTTAGAAATTCAAAACGAAGTCGCCTCTTTTCTGATGAAGATGACAGACAAATCAATACAAGGTCCACCAAGAAAAACCAGAGGGCCACGGTGGTCCCACAGAAATTTACAGCAACGATGTCAACACCGGATAAGAAAGCCTCACAGAAGATTGGTTTTCGATTAGGTAACCTGCTTAAGCTTCCCAGTGCACATAAATGGTGCATAGATGAATGGTTCTACTCAAATATAGATAAACCACTTTTTGAAGTTGATAATGACTTTTGTGTATGTCTAAAGGAATCCTTCCCTAATTTGAAGACAAGAAAGGTAACAAGAGTAGAATGGGGGAAAATCAGGAGGCTTATGGGAAAACCACGGAGATGTTCTGCATTTTTTGAGGAAGAGAGGTCAGCATTAAAACAGAAAAGACAGAAAATAAGGCTCTTACAACAAAGGAAGATGGTTGATGTTTCACAATTTAAAGACCTCCCAGATGACATTCCGTGCCCCTGGTTATTGGAACTAAAGTGACAGCACGATTATGCGGAGTTCACGATGGCCTGTTCATTGGACAGATAAAAGCAGTCGGTACTCTTAATGCTACTTACCGAGTCACTTTTGACAGAACAGGGCTTGGGACCCACACCATCCCTGACTACGAAGTTCTTAGTAATGAACCTCATGTTGTTGTTGTTGTTATGTGCCTTTGAGTCGTTTCCGACTCATAGCGACCCTATGCACAACAGCCCTAAACGCTGCTCTATCCTGCGCCCGAATCAATCCATCTCATAGAGGGTCTTCCCCTCCTGCGCTGTCCCTCCACCCTCCCAAGCATGATGTCCCTCTCCAAGGACCTGTCCCTCCTGGCAACATGTCCAAAGTATGTCAGACGAAGCCCCAGAATCCTTGC
>NW_006400232.1:510942-529107 GCF_000299155.1 Elephantulus edwardii | reverse complement strand
TATTTTGGCTCCTGTGGATTTGGTTTAATTTTCCTCAGCTTCAGCTTGAACTTGCATATGAGTAATTGGTGGTCTGTTCCACAATCAGCCTAGTTGAGACAATGCCAATTGCTGCCTTTGGACAAAAACAGCGGCCCTCTCGGTTTTACCTGACACCCCCACGGTTACCTTATACACCGCCACTCCAGTCACTGAATAACGATCCTTTGTTAGGACAGTCACCAAGGAGAAATAAAAATTCTGGCTCTGACATGGAGACGTTAGGCGGTTTTCCAGTGGAGTTCCTAATTCAAGTGTCCAAGTTATCAAAAATCCTCATGATTAAAAAGGAACACATCAAGAAATTAAGGGAAATGAACACAGAAGCAGAAAAATTGAAATAATATTCCACGCCAATTGGTGGTGACTTTCAGGGGAGATATGCCACCATTGTTCTAGAGCTTGAACAGCTCAACAAGGACCTAAACAAAGTTCTGCATAAAGTTTAGCAGTACTGCTAAGAGCTGGCTCCAGACCAGGGACTTCAGCCCACAGATCAGCCAACCGACATGCGGAGGAGGTGTGAAGAGGAAGCACAGGAGATTGTTTGGCTGGCCAACTCCTCCATGGGACATCCCTGTGTGGAAAATGAGAATCTCACCGACCTAATCTCCAGGCGCACAGCTATTTTACTACAAATTAAGTGTCTAGCAGGAGGAGGAGACTTAAATTCCTTTGAATTCAAATCACTTACAGACTCATTAAACGACATCAAGAGTACAATAGATGCTTCTAACATCAGCTGTTTTCAGAATAATGTAGAAATCCATGTTGCACATATTCAGAGTGGCCTGAGCCAGATGGGAAACCTTCACGCCTTTGCAGCAAATAACACCAATAGAGACTGAGTCTGCGCTGTGAAGGTTCCGCTCTTCCAGCTGCACAGGACGTGTTTTTAAGAAGTCCTTTTCTGTGACATAGGCTTCCAATACCAAACACCTGCCTGCTGCAAACATGAGCACTTAAAACCTCCAAATAAGGCATTTTAGTGTCCTGTACCGTTCTGTAACCGATGTACTGACCAGCATTGTAGGTTTCCTTTTTTATCATTCAGCTGCTGTAGCATTGCTTATGTTACATGTGTCTCTTAGCATATATTTTTAAATGGAAAATATCTGACTGCATTAATATAATTTCATGGAAGACTGTTTCAACTCTACATGAAGTCAACCCACTCAGTGTATGCTGTGGAGGAGGAGGACAACTTTGGTCTTTAGTGCCTCTCAGTGGCAGTGTGGAGATTCATCTAGAAAATGACAGTTCCAGATGATTGCATTGAGCAGCTTCTTGGTCTTGGAAAGAGAACACCGTGCTGTGTGGAAGGCACCATTTATGTGGAGGCCACTGGGATAGAGATAGGAAATAGAGACTTTACAAGTATATTACTTGCAATGTGACATGGCTCTATAGATCATTTTATAATGTTTAATATTTTAATTTATCATAATTTATAAAGAAACCTTTGTTGTTTGTCTGTTAAAAAATGAAGGAGCGGGAAAAATGCATTACCACAAAATGGTAAATTTCAGCGAATGGATTTGGCATGTCTTTTTCCCATTAATTGGGGGGGAAGTGCTATTGTTATGAGATTTATTATAAATAATTTAAGGAAAGGACTGACAGCACATTATTTTCATATTTTTGTTTATTTGCACAACTTTTAAACCAGTGTACTGATTAAAATGCAATAGTACACAACTTAGAAAGTAAAATGAGTTTTTTAAGGAAAGCAAATACTAGTGTGTGCTGTGATACGAATGCAGAAGAATGGTTTGGGGTTTTTTTGAGGTGTTCTGGGTTTTACTTTTCTCCACGGGGAATGGATTTTTGTTTTGTTTTTTCAAAGGAAACGCCGTATCTGGAATGTTGATCTTGTAAAAAGTGTGTACTTGGAGTTTCCTGTTTTAATAGAGACTATTCCAAAGTTCAAGTGTAAGAAACTGGTTTTTCATTTGGAGTTTAAAAAATAGCTGTCTAAGAGGTTTTGATTCTTTCAGATATCTCATAAAAGGAGACTTTTTCTATGTATATGTAAAATAAAGCTTATTTTCCATATGGAATGTTTGTATAGTTTACAAATGCTTCTGTATTCTTTGTTGGTATTGTGCCACCGCAGAAGTTCACTGCAGAGTTTATATTTCGCTAAATTGTTGTGTTAATTAAGAAATGAGTAAATCTTTTTTTCCTAGTGATATTAGTAATTCTAAATAAATTGATCTATGAAAATCACTACCAAATTACTACTTTATCTTTGTGGATTCTATTGGCTAAGATTTTGATAAGGACTTTTGCATCTAGATGCATGAAAGGTATTGGGTAGTTTTGGTATGAGGATTATGCTTGTTTTTTAAGATGATTCTGGAAGTATTTCTTCTTTTCCTATTTTTGAAATACTTTAAGTAGAATTGGTGATAGATCTTCTCTGAATATTTGATAGAATTAATCTGTGAAGCCATTTGGTCCAAGACTTTTCTTACAGAAGTCTTTTTATGGCCTGGTCAAGTTGCTTTATTTTATGTATTTTTTTTTGTGATGGATATGTTCAGGTGTTCTACATTTCTCCATGTCAATTTGGGTAGAGAATGAGTTTCAAGGAATTTGTCAATTCCTCTAAGTTTTCAAATTTATCAGAGTATAGGAACGGGAAGAATTTAAAAATTTAAGGAGCTGAATAGAAGATTTCAAAGGCCGCTCGGGAAGACAAGACAAAATATTATAATGAAATGTGGAAGGAGCTGGAGTCAGAAAATCAAAAGGTCCAAACTTGCTCAGCATTTCTTAAGCTGAAAGAACTAAAGAATAAATTCGACCCATGAGTTGCAATGCTTAAGGATGCTATGAGGAGATATTGAATGATTCAGGAAACATTAGCAGAAGATGGAAGGAGCATGAAGAGTCATTGTACCAAAAAGAATTTCAAGAAACAACATATGATCAAGAGGCAAGGCTGATGAAGGAGGAAGAGTAATCTGCTCTGAAGGACTTGACAAAAAATAAAGCCCCAGGAATTGATGGAATATCAATTGACGCATTTCAGTAAACAGATGTTGCCCTGCATGTGCTCATCAGGTTGTGTTAAGGAATCTGGAGGACAATTACTTGGCCAACTGACTGGAAAAGACCCATATATAGTCCCTTTCCAAAAAAAGGTGACCCAAAAAAGTGTGGAAATTATCTAACAATATCACTAATATCACACACTAGCAAAATCCTGCTGAAGATTATCCAGAAAACACTGGAGCAATACATTGACAGAGAAAGTACAGGCTGGGTTTAGAAGAGGTAGTGGCACTAGGGACATTATTGCCAATGCCAGACAGACTTTGGCAGATAGCAGAGAGTACCAGAATTTCTATCTGTGTTTCATTGACTATGCAAAGGTATTTGACTGTGTGTATCACAATAAATTGTGTCTAACCATGAGGAAAATGGGAATCTCAGAACACTTGATAGTGCTTATATGAAACCTAAACTTGGACCAAGAGGTAGACCTCAGAACAGAGCAAGGACATACTGCATGGTTCAAAATCGGGAGAGGAGTACATTTTCAAGAAAATTTATCGTTTCATTTTTTATTTCTTTTATAACCCAATCATGTTCAAAAAGAGAGTAACTTAGTTCCCATTCAGGTGGTTTTGTAAATTTTACCCTCCTGCTATTAATTTCTAGTTTAATGGAATTATGGTTTGAGAAGCTACTTTTTTTGTTTTGCTTTCATATTTTTTAGTCTTACTTTGTGTCCTAATACATGATCAATTCTGGAGAATGTATCATGGTATCTTGAGAAAAAAAAATAATTGAATCTTTGTTGGTTACAGTATCCTGAATACATCCATAAGTTTAAGTTGGCTGATAGTATAGTTTAGATCTTCTGCATCTTTGTTTCTTTTGAGTTGACCTATCCTTCTTTGGTAATAGTGGTATTTTGAAGTCTTCTGCCACTAATATGGTTCTGTCTATTTCTTCCTTCATTTGTGTAAATCATTGTTTATGTATTTTGCAGGTTTATAATTTGGTGTGCAAATACTGACCAAGATATGTCTTGATCTATTGTGCCTTTAATTTATATATAATGTCCTTCCTTGTCTTTTGTGGTGGTTTTCATTCTGAAGTCTATTTTATCAGAAATAATTTTTGCCATTCCTGCTTTTTTTGTGTTTACCATTTGCTTAGAATACTTCTTTCCAGCCTTAGATTTTTTAGTCTTTCTCTGAATTTTTTAGATGTGTCCCTTGTAAGCAACATATTGAAAGGCTTTTTAATTAATCCATTCTGCTGCTCTCTTCTCTAAATTGGCATATTAAGTCCATTCACATGAAGGGTGATTATTGTTAGGCCAGTTTTACCATTGTCATTTTGCTGTGTTTCTTTTTCTGTTGTTTCTGATTACTGTGGTGCATCCAGTTTATTTTAGTGCCTCTGTGTGAAGGACTTCACTGAAAATTATTTTTTTAAATTTTTATACTAGTTTACTTATAAAGTTCATATATAATTTTTTCCACACTGAATCTTTCCCTTTGCTTTACCCATCCCTCCCTCTACCCATCAAATTATGTGCTTCTATGATTAAGCTCTCATTCTTTGGATCCTTGAACTTGCTCTACAATAGTAGCCCTCTATAGTCTTTATAAGGCTGAGTTAGTTCACTTAGCATAATGCTTTCCAGTCCCTCCGATGTAGGTAGTGATTTACAAAATAATTGCTCATGCGTGCTGCATAGTATTCCATTGTTTGAAAAATATACCATAATTTCTCAATCCAGTCCATTGTAGTTGGGCATTTGGGTTGTTTCCATGTTCTTGCAATAATGAATAATGCTGCTATGAACAAGTGTACACGTCTCTGTTTGTGCCTCAGTTTTATATTCTCAGGGTATTCCAAGCACTAGAATACCTCTGTTATGTGGTATTTCTATGTTCAGCTTTTTTGAGAAAATGCCAAACTGCTTTTCAGAGTGCTTGTACCATTTTACAATCCCACCAACAATGTTCCTATCCAACATATCCTCTCCAACATTTGTTAATTGCTGCCCTGTTAAACTTTGCCACTGCTATTGAGGTAACATGGTGGTATCTCATTATGGTTTTGATTTACATTTCTATTATTGCCAGTGATTTGAGCATTTCTTCACGTGTCATCTGGCCATCTGAATGTCCTCCTTTGTGAAAAGTCTTCCCATGTCTCTTGCCCTTTTGTAATTGGATTGTCAATCTTTTTCTTTTGAAGAATCAGGAGTATTCTGGAAAGTTTTCTTACAAAGCTCTGAGATGGTATTGCCAAGTGTTTTTTCCCAGTCAGTAAGTTTTCTTTTCACCATGTTGGAAGTTTTTGATGATCACAGGGATTTAAATTTTTGAAGATCCCATTCACCAATTTTATCCTCTTCAGACTGTGCATTTCTCTTTATACTCTAGAATAGGTATTCTAAGCTTGATCCCAGTTTGTCTCTTATGAACTTTATGGTTTTAGGCTTTATTCCCAGGTCCCTGATCCACCTTGAGTTGATTTTTCTGTGTGGTATGAGATGTGGATCCAGTTTCAGCTTTCTGCAGGGTAGCAGTCCAGTTTTGCCAACATCATTTGTTGAAGAGGTTCTCATTTCCCCATTTGATAGGTTTTATTTATTTGTCAAATATCAGTTGACTATAGATAGCTTGGTTCGTTTCTGGGTTCTTAAATCTGTTCCATTTATATGTGTGCCTGTAATTGTACCTTGCTGTTTTGGTTACTACTGTTGTGTCTTAGGTGTTTTGAGGTCAGGGAGTGCTTTGCCTCCCACTCAATTTTTGTTTTTCAGTAGTGCTTTACTTATTCAGGGTCTCTTTCTGATCCAAATAAACTTGACAATTTCCCTTTCTATCTCCTTAAATAATGGTTTTGTTATCGGTATTGGGATGGTTTTTGTCTTGTTTTCACCAATTCCTTAAGTTCATTTTTTCTCTGTGAAGGATCTTATTTCTCTTTCGTATTTGATGGAGATCATTGCTGAGAATAGTATCCTTGGCTGACAATTGTTCTTTTCACCTTTGTATATGCTATTTCATTGTCTTCTAGCTTGCATGGTGAAATCAGTGATTGATAAAATTGTTTTCCCTTTGTAGATGACTTTTTGTTTTTCTCACACTTCTTTTAGTATTCTATATTTATAGAATACTTAGGTTTAGTTTAGAGAATTTGACTATGATGTGTCTTAATTTTTGGGTCTAGTCTATTTGGTGTTCACTGCATTTCTTTAATGTGCATTTTTACATTCTTCATAATACCTTGGAAGTTTCCTTTTAGTATCTCTTCCACAATTTTCTCAGTGACTTCTCTTTCACTACTCTCTTCTGGAATACCAATCATAGCATGTTGTTCATTTCATCCCACATGATTCTAATATTTTGTTCATTTTCTTTATGTTTCATCTCTGCTTTTTCTTTTAGTATGTTACCAGTGAGTCTCTTATCTTCCAGTTCAGTTCATTTATTTTCTATTCTTCTTTCTTCATTTCTATTTCTTTTTGTCTCATCGGTGTGTTGAACACTTCTGCCATTTTGGTCTTAATATTCTGGATTGCATTTTCATGCTTTTCTGTTATTTCCAGTACTGTTTTTGCTTTACCAAGTCTGACTCATAATGATTTTTTAAGTTCTTTTACTTCTTTATCTATATTACCAATTCTTTTTTTATATTATCAATTCTTTATCTTTTACATTTTATTCCATAGCTGTTCAAGTTGTTCCTCATCAATGTATTTCTTTTTGGCCATTGCCTCTGGGATAATTATTCTATTAATGGTTTCCATTTTTTTCCTTCCATCGTTTGCATCTTCTTCTATAGCTGTTCAAATAACTCTATATCAACACATTTCTTCTGTTTCTCTCTATCTGTGCTATTCATTTGTCCTGCTATTTTAGGAAAAGGGTTATTTTGGTTTTTTTCCATGACTGAGGCAAACTGCTGGTTTCTTGATACTATGTGAGTCTTTTGTTAGTACATGCTAGGTTGTTGTAACTATACGATGTTCAAGGGTATGTTTTGTGAGGGAACTGTAAATTGGTGTTCCCCTCTTGACCCAAAGTGGCATGACTCCTTCCCTCTAGAAATCATGCTTCTACCCCTAATCTTCCACTTACTTGTTAGAAGTCCCAAGTTTTCCACATGATGTAGCTAGATAGCAGTGTACATGGCCACAGTAACAGAAAGTCGAACAGAACAGCCATTTTTGTTTCCTTCCAGAAAAAGTGGTTCAACCTGATATTATATATATATATATATATATATGGTCTCACACACACACACATGCGCGCGCACACACACACACACACACACACACACACACACACTCACTCTCTCTCTCTTTCTCACCTGGTGATGCAATCATTAAAGGCTCAACTTCTAACCAGCAGATCAATTGTCTACTTCCTTAAAGATTACGTCTTCGGATCAAGATGAAATGGTTCTATTACTTAGAATTATTGAATCAGAGTTGACTCTCTCTCTCTCTCTCTCTATATATATATATATAATGTGTATATACAAGATATATAAAGATATATAAATAAAAATTTAAATATATATATATACACACACACATATATTGCTTCTACAAGGTGTTCTTTTCATAACAGTTATCATAATTCCCTCATCATTATAACTATTGTAGAAAGAGAGAATTGGCATAGGAAATATACTTTTTGGAGTTGTTGTTGTTATGTACCATCAAGTCACTTGCGACTCCTGGCAACTCATAGTACAAGAGCTCTAAATGCTGCTCTATCCTGTGCCAACCTCACCATCTCAAACACACTTATTCCCACCACTCCAATTACAGAATTGATTCTTCTCATTGAGGGTCTTCCTCTCCTACACTGTCCCGCCACTCTCCCAAACATGATGTCCCTCTTCAAGGACCAGTCCCTCCTCGAAACATGTCCAAAGTATGTCAGATGAAGCTTCAGAATCCTTGACTCTAAGGAGCACTCCGGCATCACCCTCCAGAGGACAAAGCTGTTTGTTCTCCTAGCAGTCCATGGTATATTCAACACTCTTCTACAGCACCCCAGCTTAAAGACATCAATTCTCTTTCTATATTATCCCTAGTCACTGTCCAACTCTTTGATGCAGAACATGCAATTGCAAAGACTTAGTCTCCAGTCTGACATCGTTGCTCTTCAGTACTCTTGAGAGGTCTCTCACAGCTGACTTTACCAATGCAATTTGTCTCTTGATTTCCTTGCTGCTGGTACCAAGAGTGCTGACTGTGGAGCCAAGTAAACTAAACTTTTAACTATCACAGTCTCTTCACCATCCATACTGATGCTGCCAATTCGTCCAGTGGTGAGAATCTTTGTTTTCTTCATGTTGAGCATCAATCCGTATTGAAGGCTGCAGTCCCTGACCTTCTGCTGCAAGCGCTTCAGGTCCTCCTCAATTTCAGCAAGCAGGGTTGTGTCATCTGCATAATGGAGGTTGTCGATGACTCTTCCACCAATTCTGATGCCACATTCCTCCTCGTACAGCCCAGAGTATCAGATGATCTGTTAAGTAAAAGGACATTTTCTCATAACCTTCCAAGAAAAGAAGCCATCCTTGATACTTGTACATGGCTGTTGTACTTAGAGACTTTAAAGTTAAGCCATACTAGCTGCATCATAAGAGAATGACAGCAGCATGATATGTTCAGAATCACAGAAATCCAGATTGTTTGAGACTTTGGCCATCACATCAAGGGCTGGTCAAGGGGAGAGTGGTGTTGAATGGTGTAGGCAAACTTAAGAAGGGATGGATGGTGGTGGAGTAGGAAAGGTTGGATTAAAAAAGAAAAAATAAAAACAAAACCACACCATGTTGCAAGGGTGAGCAGCAACATTTAATCTAATGGTCATTTTTGTAACTGGGTAAATGTCTTTCATCTGCTCTTTTCTGTAAAATACTTGTCTGTCAGATACTTTTTTGGAGTAAAGATTATAAGAGATGCTACTAGAACGGGGAGAAAATAAAACCAGTAAAGCAAGGCTGTTGGCAGACTTAATACTTTACCTTTGAGATTTGTAATGTGTCCTGAGTTTTCATATATTCACTAATAAACCATCATGGATTAGTGGAATTAATTTAAATTCTTTAAGAATTTCAACTTATTGCAAGTGAATCTCAATTGCTGGGTAGCTCTAATCACTGTGTCTAAACTCCTTTAATCTGAGTTTAGGGACTAAATGTATTCTTTTATCCTCAAAGGAGGATATTGGGTCTTTAGCCACATCTTCTACAAGATCTGGTGGTTATGTCTTCTTTCTAAATGTACTTTTTGAGGTTGTTATTACTTACATTAAATGTTTGAATCTTTCTCATTTACTGAAAACATTAAAATTCAGTAGAGTTATATATGCAGTTGGTCTTTTTCCTTTGATAATTTTCGTTAGAGATAATCAGTCAGTAGTGTTTGATAAAATTACGCTCAATTTAAGCAAGTAAGCAATGTAGAAGCCAAAAGTAGCAAGATCCTCCCATTACATAAATGAAGTAAACTTTAAAAAAAAAACCAACCAGAAAACCTTTTTGCTTTCTTTGGCCTATGTTCTCCTACGGATCATCTTTAGAGATTGACCTCTGCCTTAATAAGATGCTCATTTTAATTTCTTATATAATTGCAACTTACATAGCATAGTTCTTTACCTCCTTTTAAATTTATAAGAGAACTATGGTTGCCTAGGCTATAAAGACTAGGCTGGATCCCAAGGCTGAGGCTATAAAGACTAGGCTGGATCCCAAGGCTGAGGCTCTTTGGTGATTGGAATCCACTTGTCACTCCATAGGAGACTCCTTCTATATGTGTTTTCTCAGAAGCCACTGGAGGGTCAGCTATGGAATATGTTACAACTCATGGCAATGAGTTTTGAGTTAGGTACATTAGAGAGAAGAGCTTGAATGAGAGAGAGAGAGAGAGAGAGAAAGAGAGAGAGAGAAGAGAGAAGAGAGAAGAGAGAAGAGAGGAGAAGAGAGAAGAGAGAAGAGAGGAGAGAGAGAAACTATCCAGTATTTCCTTAAAAATACTTTTTTGCATTTATTTAATGGTCTACATCTGAGTCTTTTAGAAGAAAGTGGCCAGGACCAGTAAAGAACTCAGTGTTTTTTTTTCCTCAGTTACAGCTTTTGTGTAAGCTATAGATTTGTGAGGAAGGTATAACATTGCCTACAGCAATGTAGGCAACTTGCCATTGAGCCAATTCTGATTCTTGGCAATGCCTTGTACACTGAGCAGAACTGCACTTCTTAGGGTTTTCATGACTATGATCACTTGCAAATGTATTACCAGGCCTTTCTTCTGAAGTGTGTGAATAAGGCTGGGACCATCAACCTTTCCGTTAGAAGTGAACACTAAACTGTTTGTAGCACCCAAGACCAGTAATTAGAGTTTGTTGTTGTTATGTGCCGTCGAGTCGCCTGCTACTCATAGCGACCCTATCTACAACAGCCCTAAACTCCGCTCTGTCCTGTGCCAATCACACTGTCTCTGACACTCCCATCCCAATTATCCCAGTCACTAAATCAATCCACCTCATAGAGGGCCTTCCTCTCCTGCGCTGTCCCTCCACCTTCCCAAGCATGGTCCCTCTCTAAGGACCGGTCTCTCCTCACAACATGTCCAAAGTATGTTAGACGGAGCCTCAGAATCCTTGCATCCAAGGAGCCACCTGGCTTAACCCTTTCCAGGACAAATCTGTTTGTTTTCCTAGCAGTCCATGGTATTCTCAGTATTCTTCTCCAGCACCACAGCTCAAAGGCATCAATTCTCCTTCTATCCTCCTTGGTCATTGTCCAACTCTCTGATGCATAACAGGTGATTGTGAAGACCATGGCCTGTATCAGACGCACCTTAGTCTCCAAAGAGATACCATTGCTCTTCAGCGCTTTGGAGAGGTCCCTAACAGCAGACTTTCTCATGGCAATGTGCCTTTTAATTTCCTGGATTCTGGTGCCAAGACTGTTGACTATGGAGCCAAGCAAACTAAAGCTGTGTACAATCTCAATCTCTTCACCATCCATGCTGATGCTGCCAATCGGTCCAGTGGTGAGAATCTTTGTCTTCTTGACATTGAGTCTCAATCCATATTGTAGGCTGCAGTCCTTGACACTGCAGCAGGCGCTTCAGGTCCTCTTCAGTTTCAGCAAGCAGGGTTGTGTCATCTGCATAACGCAGATTGTTGATAAATCGTCCACCAATCTTGACCCCACATTTCTCCTCATAGAGCCCCGCCTCCCGGATAATCTGTTCTGCATATAGGTTGAAAAGGTATGGAGATAGGATGCATCCCTGGCGTACTCCCTTCCCAATTTAGAACCATGCAGTGTTCCCTTGCTCTGTTCTGACGACTGCTTCCTGGTCCAAGTAATAATAATAGACCAAAGAGTTCTAAAACTTAAAAATTTTCTGAGTGACTTGATTAAATCAACTTTCTAAACTCAATTTTTTCTAATTTAAATATTTTTGTTAATCTGTACATTTTATCACAGCTCTCCCATTTGAAAGAAGACAACACTGTTTTCCTCTTTTGCCAGATAAGTTCTGATGGAACTTTATTCTTAAAATGCAGGACACACTATCATCTTCACAACACACCATCTGGATGAAGCAGAAGTGCTGAGTGACCGAATTGCTATCCTACAGGGAGGGCAGCTTAGGTGTTGCGTCCCTGCCTTCTGCCTGAAGGAAGATTGCAGCCAAGGTCTCAGCCTGGTGCTCGCACGACAGGTATGGAATTCAGGGATCCAGACTGAGACTTGACTGTAATTTTAAAGTCTTCTTGCTGTTTGTGACATAAAATGAGGCGTGACCCTTATGGAAGAAGAGTGAGTACTGTCAAAATTGTATTGGAATAGGTGAAGGGAAGGCTAAATTGAATTGAATGGATGATCAGACAATGTGTGTACTGCAATTAAAAGTAAAAAAAAAGACAGATAATTGACAGGAATGGAGGTGAGAAAAAAAAGAATTGTTTGCACACAGACACACAATTGTGGAGAGTTGACAGATGAGAGGGTAGGGAGAGGAAGAAGAGATCATAGATCATTGAATGGGTGAGTAGAGTGAAGGGAAAGGGAGAATACATAGACAAAGGACTTTGATAAGAAATTATAAATAATGGAATAAGAAATTACAATTAATGTTATAAAACAAAATATCTGCAGGTGATAAATAAAAATCAGATAAAAATATGGTATTTAACACATGGGTTTCCATTTACATAAACTTAAAAGACATTTGTTCTGAATTTCTCATGGCCTCCTATATTTTCAATCTTGCACTACTATATAGTTCTCTGGTGAAATGGGAACCAAAGAGGGAGGAGTCATTGAGGTTTCTGAAAATGCGTTCTTGTAATCTCAGTAAAAGCAGAAAGGAAGATGAATTTAAGAAACAAACAAAAATGTGATTGTGATAGCATAAGTGGAATTGAAATAAAATTCCTGAAATACTTTTTGGGTGGGCAAAGAGGGAAGAGCAGGCTGGTAAGGTGATAATTTCATAAAGGATCTTGAATACAGTCCTTACAGTGTCAGGAGGGATAATCTCTGTCTTCTATGTGTGAAGACCTACATAAGTTGTTAACTTACATTGTGTTTACTCCACCTCATGGTGACACCAGGCACAGTGGGTTAGAACACTGCCTGCTCCTGTGCCTTTACCACTTAGATTCATAGAGTTTTTATTTGATGATTGTCAGAAGTCAATTTCCAGACCTCTTCTTCATAGTCCAGCTCTTCTGGGGGCTTCTACCAAGACTTGAGCATCATAGTAACACAAAGTCACCACTGCCAAACGTATGGTGACAGCCAGAAGCTTGGGAACTGCACTGCTTGGAACATGTCACATCTCTGGGCCTTTGTTCAGGTGGGGATAGCTTTCTTTTGTAGCAGCTAGGGTAGTAGATAGGACCAATACACATGGCTATTGAGAACTAACCAGTCCCAGGAGAAGGTACATGACCATTAGCAACCACTGGGAGTTGGAGATTGTACTGCTGAGAACTTATACTTTGCTGGACCTTTTCTCTGAGCAGTATATCCCAGGAAGCACTCTTGTGACTTTTCTCCATGTCTGGGGAAACCAACCCCCTTCCATGAAAACTACAGAACAGGACAGAGAAGCAGCCCACCATAACTGAGCAAAGACCGTGCCCCTCAAAGGATAATCAGATGAATATCTTGGCACATGAAACAGGAAACAGGCATTCGTAGATGACCAGCAGGAAGAATTTCCACTGAGAAATTAAATTGGGATGAACACTTAGAGTCTGCAACTCATGAACAGCATCATGAAGGTAAGAAACTGCCAACAACTTACATAGACACAAAAGAAACTAACTCACACATGCAAAGACAAATTTCACATAATGTCAAGGAAGCAGCAGGTACCTCCAACATTATGGGGAGACCAACAAAAACCCTTCTCTTAAAAAAGTACGTCAAATTTCAGAAATACTAAATATCCCAGAGACAAAGAGGCAGAAAAAATATAGTGTGGAGTTGCACAAAATGCTACTGAAAAGTTGCAAATGATGGAGCTAAGAATTGAAGCCATAAATAAAGAGGTACAAGAATTTAAAGAAATCACAAGACAGAGAACAACCAAGAGAGTTCTAGAGACAATAGGAATGCATGAAAATGCAATTCAAAATATCAAGACCAAAATGGTAGAATTTTACAAAATGTTGGAGGGACAGAAAAAAAAAGCCAGAATAGAAAATAAAGAACAGAGATTCAGTGAACTAGAAGACACTAGATGAAAAAAACAGAGCGAAGACACAGAAATATGAAGAAAATATTAGACTCATGTGGGATAACATCAAATGGAATATTTGTTGGATTGGAATTCTAGAATAGAAGTGGGAGTGTGGTGGGAAGGGAAAGCACTGAGAAAAGGTTCTAGAAGAAAATATCCCAGGTATTTTAGCAAACTTCAAATAGACTAGGACCTCCGCAAGATCCATCAAGATGCATCCAAAATCAAAGATAAGTTGAGAATACCAAAATTAGCAAGATAAAAAACAGAGTCACTTGCAAAGGAGAACCAATTATATTAAGCTCTAACTTCTCAGTAGAAACCTTGACAGAGTGAAGACAATGAAATAACATACACAAAAAGCTGAAAGAAAATAATTGCCTGCCAAGGATCTTGACCCAGAAAAGCTGTCCATCAATATGAAGGAGAAATCAGGTCATTTGCAGAAAAGCAGGAACTCAAGAAATTTGTGAAAATAAGACCAACTCCACAAGAAATACTAAGGGAAGCCCTTCACAGAGAGACAGCAAAGGAAAGTGGAGGACCAAAATAAGAAATAGAATAAAACAATAGAAAAACAAAAGAGCAAAACGACAATGATAAAACCTGGTATGTCAATAAGACTTAATATGTTTTGGTTAAACATATTAAGAGAATTATGGTTTGAGATTGGATAAAACAAACAATTAAACCCAAAGCCAGTTAATGTGTGATGTACAAGACACACATTTAAGAAATGAAGAATTACACAGAGTAAAAATCAAAGGGGGGGGAAATATAAAATAGCTAATGTTGTTATTGTTATGTGCCATTGAGTCACCTGTGACTCTAGTACAACAGCTCTGAACCCTGCCCTATCCTGAGCCAATCTCATTGATTCTGACACACTCATTACCCAAGTTACTGTGTCAATCCATTTCATCTGGGTCTTGTTCTCTTGGGCTGTCTCTCCACCTTTGCAAGCATTATGTCCTCTAAGGACTGGTCTCTTCTGGCCCTGTGTCCAAAGTATGTGAGGTGCATGACATTTGTAAAAAAGCAAAAGTGGCAATAGTAATCTATGATTAGACTTCAGGTTGAAAGCCACCATAAAAGATAAACACACTATATAGTGATTAAGGCACAAGAGATCAAGAAGATGTAGCCTTGTTTGACATCTGTATACCAAATTATAGAACAGCAAAAATACATAAAACTAGATTTGTGGTGGTAGTGGTGTACCATTAAGTTGAAACTGATACATAACTGACTCTTCAGTAGGTTTTCAGAGGTAGTTAATTGCACAGGAGGATATTCCCCATATTTCTGCCATGGAGCAGCTGGTGGGTTCAAATCAAGTGCCTTTGGGATTGCAGTGCAGCTTCTTACCACTAAGCCAGAAGGAGACTTTAACATACCACTCTCAACAAAGAACATGTTAATTCAAAAGGAATTCAGCAAAGATGCAAAAGAAGAAATGCCATAAAACTAGAAATTAACAAGAGGATAAACACACCAATGTGGAAGCCAAATAGCAAGCTGCTTGAACATTATTGGGTTATAGAAGTGGAAAAAATGAAAAAATATTCCTTGAAACAAAATTAAATGCAAGCTCTGAGATACAGCTAATCCCATAGCATCTAGAAGAAAGGAAATTATAAAGACAAGAACTGAACACAGTGAAAAGAAAATAGAAAAATAATTGAAACCTTCAACAAGACCAGGAACTGGTTCTTTGAAAGAGTTAAAAAGAAAGAAAAAAAAAAGAAAGACAAACTATAAGAAAACTTAACAAAAGAGAAGAAAGAGAAGACACACATAACTCAACTAAGAAATGAAAGAGATGACATCAGAACAGAAACAGGTGAAATTAAAAAATAACAGAATAATAAGAAAAGCTATACTGTTATAAACTTGAAAACTTAGAGGAAATTCCTAGAAACTGACACTCTTCCTAGATTAGACAGATGTTAAAACATCTATGCAAACTGAATCTCTCTTACACACACACACACACACACACACACACACACTATAAAAAGTCTCCCTCTCCAAAAAAGCCCTGACTCACATGAATAAACTATCACCTTGTTGTTGTTACTGTTGTTCTGTGCCGTCGAGTCACCTGTGACTCATAGTGATCCTAATTACAATAGCCTTAAATTCTGCTCTATCCTGTGCCAATCTAATTGTCTCTGATACCCCTACCCCAATTACCCCAGTCGCTGGATCAATTCTGCTCATCAGGGTCTTCCTATCCTGCAATGTCCATCCACTCTCTCAAGTATGACATCCCTCTCCAAGGGCTGTAAGAAATGAAGAGGTGACAAGAGCAGAAACATATGAAATTAAATAAAAAAGAACAGAATATTATGAGAAGCTATACTCTAATAAACTTTAAAAACCTAGAGGAAATAGACAAATTCCTAGAAACTGACACTCTTCCTAAATTGCTAGAGACAGATGTAGAACACCTATACAGACTCATCACGCACACACACACACACACACACACACTTGAACAGATTATAAAAAGTCTCCCCCTCCAAGAAAGCTCTGGCTCACATGACTTCTCAGGTCAAACATTTAGGACACACACACACACACACACTTGAACAGATTATAAAAAGTCTCCCCCTCCAAGAAAGCTCTGGCTCACATGACTTCTCAGGTCAAACATTTAGGAACAAACTATCACTTCCTCTATTTAAATTATTTCGAAGGTAGAAAAAGAATTAATACTCCCAGAATAATTCTATGAAGCAACCATAACCCTCATACCAAAACCAGACAAAGACATCACAAAAAAAATGAAGACAACTACAGACAAATGTCTCCATGAACATAGACACAAAAATTCTTTAAAAAATTTGGCCAATAGAAACCAGCATTATATTAAAAAAATCATCAAGACCAATTGGGATTCATATCAGGTATTTAATGATGGTTCAACATAAGAAAAATAATCAAAGTAATTCTTCACATTAACAAAGCAAAGAATAAGACCCACATGATAAAAGGCCTTTGATAAAATCCAATACCCCTTCCTAGTTAAAAAAATCAACAAAATAGGAATAGAAGGGAATTCCTCACCATAGTGAAAAGTGCATATGCAAAACCAAGAGCCAACACACTTTTCAATGGGGAAAGACTAAAGACATTCCCATTGTGAACAAGGACTAGAAAAGGATGTCCACTTTCCCTCACTCCTACTCAATACTGTATTAGAAATATTTGTTAAGGCAATAAAAAAGAGAAGGAAATAAGAGCAACAAAATTGACAAAGAGGTGGTAAAACTGTCGTTATACGCTGAAGACATGATAGTGTACACAGAAAAACACAAAAACTAAACAACAACAACAACAAAAACACATCAAAAACCCCAAAATCTGTTAGAGCCAATAGACTAGTAGAATGGCAGACTATAAGATCAATATACAAAAATGAGTGAGATTTTTCTACAGCAACAAAGAAAGCCTGGATTAAGAAAATAAGAAAGCAATGGATGACCATAGGATGAAAAACTTGGGAGAAATTTAACTAGAGACTTAAAAGACCTTTAATAAGGAAAATGATAAAATACTACTACATAAAATAAAAGAGACTTAGCCAAATAGAAAAAAAAATGTTTCCTGCTTATGTATAGGAAGACTCAACATACTGAAAATTACAATCTTACCAAAATCAATCTACAAGTTCAATTCAATTCTTTCAAAAGAATGAGTTTTTCTTAGAAAATGAAATTGGTGTATTTATTTGAAAAGGAAAGAGACCCTGAATAAGTAAAGCTATTCTGAAAAAGAAAAATTAAGTGGGAGGCATACCACTCCCAGATCTCAAAATCTACTACCCAACTGTGTAACAGCATAGTATTCGTACAATGACAGATACATAGAACAATAGAATATCATTGAGAACCAAGAAGACAACTCATCTACCCCATCAACCCAACTGGCCAATTAGTATTTTATAAGGAATCAAACCTCTCAAACTGGGAAACTGCAACCTCTTCAACAAATGGTTGAATGAGATGTCTGGAAAAACTGGACATCTACCTGCAGAAAATTGAAACAGGATCCACATCTCACACTATGCACAAAAATCAACTCAAGGTGTATTAGACATGGGGTAAACCCCCAAACCATAAGGATGATAGGGACAAAATGGGACCAAATTTGAAACATAACCTATGACAGAAATAGGCTTTCAAATATAGCCAGAAATGCACAAATGTTGTTGGTATGTGCCATAGAGGCGTTTGCGACTCACAGCGACCCTATGTACAAGAGCTCTAAACACTGTTCCATCCTTTGCCAACCTAGCCATCTCAAATGCACTTATTCCCACTGCTCCAGTCACAGAATCAATCCATCTCATCAAA
>NW_006400232.1:506658-508034 GCF_000299155.1 Elephantulus edwardii | reverse complement strand
AAAAACAGGCCTTTGAAAACCCTATGTACAATAGAGCACACTTAGACTATTCCTTGGACTAGCAGACATGGCAATTGAGACTGAGATCTTAGAAACAGAAATACAGAGAAGAAGGAACAGCTGTAAGCAGACACTAGTGATTGGAACGTGGAACATGAGAAGCATGAATGTAGGAAAATTGGACATTATTAAGAAGGAAATGGAATGCATAAATATTGACATACTAGGTATTGGTGAAATGAGATGGCTTGGCATGGGGCATTTTGAATCAGATGATTATATGATTTACTATTCCAGGGCTGAAAAGGTGAGGAAGAATGGGGTCGGTTTCACAATTAAAAAAGTCATATCTAGATCCATCCTGAAATACAATGTGGTGAGCTACAGGATAATATCCGTACGCATACAAGGAAGTCTAGTGAATACCACTATAATTCAAATATATGCACCAACAACTAGAGCCAACGAGGAGGAAATAGAAGATTTCTACCAACTTTTGCAGTCAGAAGTTGATCAAACATAATAATGGGTGACTGGAACGCAAAAGTTGGGAACAGGGAAGAAGGATGAATAGCTGGAAAATATGGGCTCGGTGAGAGAAATGAGGCCGGAGATAGAATGATAGAGTTCTGCACATTCAATGATTTATTAATTGCAAATACCTTCTATAAGAAACATAAATGCAGGCTACATGGATCTCACCTGATGACATGCATAGGAATCAAATAGATTACATTTGTGGAAAGACTCGGTGGAGAAGCTCAGTATCAGCAGTGAAAACCAGGCCAGGTGCTGATTGTGGGACAGACCACCAACTACTCATGTGCAAATTTAAGCTGAAGTTGAGGAAAACTAAATCAAGTCCACGTAACCAAAATTTGATCTTAAGTCTATCCAACTCGAATTTTAAAACCATCTCAGGAACAGGTTTGAGGCCTTGAGCACAAATGAGCATAGGCCAAATGAGCTCTGGGAGGATATCAAGAAAATGCACAACTAATAGAGGGGGGGAAAAATCAACAAATGAGACCTTCTAAAAATCAAATGCATGTGTGCATCAAAAACTTTTTACAATAAGGTGAAAATGAATTTTACAGACTAGGATAAACATTTGGCAATGACATCCCAGAGAAAGATTATCGAATTTTGTAAGTCTTCCACTAGAAGACTGATAATCTAGTCACAATATAGGAAAAAGAGATGAAAAGACTATTCACTTTTAACAAATGGTGTTGGCAAAATTGGAAAACTATCTACAGAAGAATTAAACAAGATCCTCACCTCACTCCATATAAAAAACTCAACTCAAGGTGGATCATGGACCTAGGACTAAAACCAAGGACTATAAACTTCATTCAAGACAAGCTTGGAAAAAC
>NW_006400232.1:503601-505806 GCF_000299155.1 Elephantulus edwardii | reverse complement strand
CTGGCATCGGGGTGGGGGTAAGACTGAGAAAAACTGGATGAAATATGTTTACGGCATTGAAGTCTATCGGGGAGAGAATAGTTTAAAAGTATTATATTTTAGGGCATTGTGTTTATTGTAGGAGTACGCAATGAGGGTTGCAGAGTGGATTATATTTGGAGTTGGGGGTGGGATTGGGGGAGGTGCTCGGAGGATTGTGTACCAATGAGGGAGTTTTTCTTTTGCTTTTCAAGGACAGGAGCAAACGGGGGCGGGAGGGGGAAGGTGGGTTGGGCAGGGAGAAGGGTGCAACAATGAAGGAATGGAATTCCAAAATCTCTGTAGATGTTCATTGAAATGAAAAATAAATAAATTAAAATATTTTAAAAAAAGACTATTCACAAAGGAGGACATTTGGATGGTTAACAGAAATATAAAGTAATGTTCAATATAATTATCTATCAAAGAGACATAAATCAAAACAAAAATGAGATACCACCTTACCCTAGAAGCAATAGTGTAGTTTAACAGGACAGAAAACTGAATTTTGGAGAGGGTGTGGAGAGTTTAGAACTCAATTACTGCTGGTGAGATTGTAAAATGGTACAATCACTTTGGAGGGAGTTTATTAAAAAGCTAAACATGGCAATCCCATATGAACCACTTATTCCACTGCTGGGAATATATTCCACATAAATTAGAACTGAGGCATGGACAGAAATATGCACACTTACATAGTAACATAGTTCATAGCAGTGTTATTCATAATAACAAGAGAATGGAAACAGCCCAAGTGCCCATCAACAAATGAATGGGTTTTGATATAAAAATTCTGGTTAATTTATAATATTCAATGTAATATTATGCAGCACTAAGGAAAGATGATTTCATAAAATGGTATATAATGTAGGAGAGTCTAGAGAGCTTTATGCTGAATGAAATAACTCAGTCTCATAAGGACAAACAGTGCATAAGACCATTTTAGTAAAAAATTGAAGAATAACTGAACCAAATGTGTATGAATATTTAAAAGAAGAAGAGAAAAGAGGGAAGAGGGGAAGAAAAAGCAGAAAGTTCGGAATCAATAGGATAGCAGAGATTAATGTGAGGATGGGAGAATGAAGGAATAGGAAGTTTTATCGGGCCTAGGACATGTTGTAAGAAGAGACAGGTCCTTGGAGAGGGCCATCATGCTTGGTAAGGTGGAGGGACAGCGAAGGAGAGGAAGACCCTCTATGAGGTGGATTGATTCAGTGACTGGGGTAATTGGGATGGGTGTGTCAGAGGCCATGCGATTGGCACAGGATAGAGCAGGGTTTAGGGCTGTTGTACATAGGATTGCTATGAGTCACAAACGACTCGACGGCACATAACAACAACAGATCAATAGTAACTAATGATATAAAATATAATGTGTATGAATAATCACATGAAACACAATGTAAATTGGAAGTTATATAAAACAACATACATGAATGAAACAGTGTATATGAGTTATTACATATAAGCTAATAAAAATATTGAAAAGTTAGGAAAAAATAGAAAGAAACAAATGAAGAGTCACAATTCCCTGATAGGAGCCGTCATGACCCAGATGTTCTGGAAATATTCAGAGTAGACAAAAACTTTATAAAAAAATCGTTAACTTTATTCAAATAGACCCTCAATGATATGGATTGATTCAGTGACTGGGATAATGAGGTTAGATGTGTCAGAGACAACAAGATTGCCACAGGATAGTGCAGGGGTCATGGCTGTTCTACATAGGGTATCTATGAGTTGCAAGTGACTCAACAGCACTTAACAACAACAGTAACAGCCCAAATATAGTGAATAATACAGTGGAGCTTCAGTCTACCATAGGGAAGTCTTGACACATGCTGTGTTATATGCATACACCTTAAAAATATAGTCAGTGAAATAAGTAAGTGGGGGAAAAAAACTCCTGACCCCAGTGCCATCTAATCAGTTCCAACTACAGTGGTCCTTCATCAGGTTTCAGAGACCGGTAAATCGTTACGGGAAAAAATTGTCCTTCTTTTTACCTTAGAAAGCATGGTGGATTCAAATTACCTTTTGGTTGTTGTTGTCGTCATCGTTGTTATGTGCCATAGAGTCGTTTGCAACTCATAGTGACCCTATGTACAAGAGCTCTAAACGCTGTTCTATCCTGTGCCAACCTAGCCATCTCAAATGCACTTATTCCCACTGCTCCAGTCACAGAAT
>NW_006400232.1:481565-503291 GCF_000299155.1 Elephantulus edwardii | reverse complement strand
CTTAGTCTCCAGCCTGATATCATTGCTCTTCAGTACTCTGTATTACACTGCTGGGTCTTCCCAGTAAAAGTATAAATACTCTTGGGATAAGTGATTTGTTGTTTTTACTTACTGATTTATTTGTTGTTATTTGTACAAGAAAGAACAAATTTAGTAGAGACATAAGTTTATTCTTGATTACAACGAATGGGACAAGGAGTTATTCTTAGGCCACTGAGCTTCTATTAAGAGCAATGACAATAAAGTTCATAGCAGCATTATTGATCACCACAAAAAACATTAAACAGCCCAAATATCCAACTACAACTGAAAGGATTGAGAAATTGTGGTACAGTCACACAATGAAATACTATGCAGCACTCAGGAGCAAGGACTTCAGAAAATACTACATGACATAAAAGAAACTGGAGAGTGAATTAACTTTGTTTTATAAGGACAAATAAATACTACATGAGACCAATATTGTAAAACCAAAAGGATAACTAGTATTATATGTATGGGGATCCAAAGGGAGGAGAGGTGAGAACAGAGGGGTCAGGATGGGTAAGTGCTAAATCACAGAGTTGCACAATTGAGGAGAAGAGGAAAGGTGTAAAGAAAATGGAAAAGATTTGATGGGAACCTGCAAAGATAGGGATATGGACAACATAGTCCAAAGGTGATTAATTTTAAAAACATATGCATGTGAACGATTGTACGCAACACAATGTGAAGGAAGAATAGTGTAAAGCAAAATGTATACGAGTTTTGTAAGCGAATCAATATAAAATAAAACTTTTCTAAAAAGAAAAAACAAATCAAAAAACCCCTTGTGACAGAGGGAGAGGATCATAGAAGATTGTTTTGAGATACCATATTGTCTAAAACAATAAATAAATAAAAATAATTTTAAAGCAGGAATAAAAGTGATGAGAAAATGTGGAAATATATAATGGTGAAAGTTGTACAACATGATGAATAGAATGAATATCCTTGAACTATACCTATAAAAATGTTCAAATATCACACACACATACACACACACACACATACACTGTTGATCACAACAAAACAAAACCACACACTACAAGCAGAGTAGTATGAGCTAGAGCAAACGGAGGTGGGACCTAGATAGTGAAATCTGTGTCCCGTTTCTCCTCAGCTTTGCCTGTGTCAATTGGGGAAGGCTGTAGTGATTAGGGATTTGAGACTCAGGTTGAGGAATTTAATGGCCAGGACTGTGACATGACTGTGTAACAGACTCATATTAACTCTTGCTAATATTGTCCTTGTGTGCAGAATGAAGGTTCCTATTTGCATCTAATTCAGGGTGAATATCTTGCCTTCCTGAAATGGCACCTTCTTTAGTTACTTTGTGTTGCATAACCATAATGCCATAATACTTACAAAAAGAAAAAAAAAAAGACTTACAAAAAAGGAAATTTGTTTTCTCATAGTTGAGGAGACTAGAACTATAAATCCATGATTTGGCTGTGGGAATAGGTCCATCTTTGTCAATTCCAATTACATGTACTTCCAGAATAACTTACAAATGCATTTGTCTCAATCGTCTATGTCACTGATTCTCCTGTATGTGTCTAACCATCCCACTCTTTCTTTAAATAAAAAGTTGTTAGTCTTAAAAATCACTGTAATTGTTGTTGTTGTGGTTATGTGACACTTGCCTTTGGGATTACTACACATAGAGACCCTATGCACAACAATAGAACTAAACCCTGCTCTATCTATCCAGATTTCTTGGCACAACTGGGTGAGTGCATTCAGGGTAGCGTCTGTTTGTTAAAATATGGCAATTGGTATGCTATCAATTCCTGGGACCTTGTTTTTGCCAATATCTTCAGAGAGCATGAACTTCTTCCTTCACCATCACGATCTCTTTCTCATATGTTGTTTCATGAAATTCTTTTGTTTCAGCCAAATCCTTTTAATACAGTGACTCTGTATACTTTTTCCATTCTCTTTTAATGCTTCCTGGATCATTTAATATTCTGCCCAAAGCATTTTTAAATGTTAGAACTTCAGGCTTGAATTCATTCTTCAGTTCCTTCAGCTTAAGTAATGCTGATTGAGTTCAGCCCTTTCGATTTTCCGACCCCAGCTCTTTGCACATTTCATAATAATACTTAACTTTGCCTTCCCACACAGCCCTTTGAAATCTTCTGTTCAGCTCCATAATATCTTCATTTCTTCTCTTTACTTTGTCTTCTCAGCACTCTAATGCAATATTCAGAGTCTCTTCTAACATTTATTTTGGTCTTTTCTTGTTCCTTTGCCTTTGTAATGATAATTTTGCATTCTTCTTAGATGATATTCTTGATCTCCTCCCATTGCTCATGTGGTATTTGCTCATTAGTATTCAAGGCCTCAAACCTGTTTCTGAGATAATTCTGAAATTCAAGTGGTATAGACTCATTGTCAAACTTTGATTCCTGTGGATTTGATTTAATTTTCTTTAGCTTCAGGTTGACCTTGCATATGAGTAGTTCATGGTCTGTTCCACAGTCAGCACCTGGCCTAGTTTTCACAGCTGATATTGAGCTTTGGTAGTGGAGAACAGCCAGCTGGCCCACTAACTGGAAAAGATCAAAATTTGTTCCAATTCCAAAGAAAGGTGACCCAACAGAGTGCAGAAATTATCGAATAATATCATTAACATCACATTGCAAGCAAGATTCTGCTGAAAATTGTCCAAAAACGTTTTGGAACAATATGTCAACAGAGAACTGCCAGACGTACAGGCTGGATTTAGAAGAGGTCATGGTACTAGGGATATTATAGCTAATGTTAGATGGATCTTGGCAGAAAGCAAAGAATACCAGAAGAATGTCTATCTGTGCTTCATTGACTATGCAAAGGCTATTGACTGTGTGGATCACAACAAGCTGTGGCTGACTCTGAGAAGAATGGGAATCCCAGAACATTTGATTGTGCTAATGCGAATCCTATACTTGGACCAAGAGGCAGTCATCAGAACAAAGCAAGGAGACACTACATGGTTCAAAATCAAGACGGGGGTCCATCAGGGATGTATTCTGTCTCCACACCTTTTCAATATGTATGCAGAACAGATCATTCTAGATGTTGGGCTGTACAAAGAGGAAGGGGCATCAAGATGGTGGAAGAATCATCAACAACCTGTATTATACAGATGACACAGCCCTGCTTGCTGAAACTGAGGAGGACCTGAAGCGCTTGCTGCAGAAGGTCAAGGACTGCAGCCTCCTATATGGATTGAAGCTCAACATCAAGAAAAAGATTCTCACCACTGGGCCAATTGGCAGCATCAGTATGGACTGAGATAGTTAACAGTTTTAGTTTGCTTGGCTCCACAGTCAACACTCTTGGTAACAGCAGCCAGGAAAGCAAGAGACAAATTGCATTGGGAAAGTCGGCTGTGAGGGACCTCTCAAGAGTACTGACGAGCAACAACGTCAGGCTGGAGACTAAGGTTTGCCTGATTTGGGCTATAGTCTTCACAGTTACGTACTATGTATCAGTGAATAGGGTTGATAGAAAGAGAATTGATGCCTTTGAGCTGTGGTGCTGGAGTGTTGAATATACCATGGACTGCTAGGAGAACAAACAGGTTTGTCCTAGAGAAGATGAAGCCGGAATGCTCCTGGAGTCAAGGATTCTGCAGCTTCGTCTACCATACTTTGGGCATGTTGCAAGGAGGGACTGGTCCTTGGAGAGGGACATCATGTTTGACAGAGTGGAGGGGCAGCGAAGGACAGGAAGACCTTCGATGAGATGGATTGATTCTGTGACTGGAGCAGTGGGAATAAGTGCATTTGAGATGGCTAGGTTGGCACAGGATAGAACAGCATTTAGAGCTCTTGTACATAGGGTCGCTATGAGTTGCAAACGACTCTATGGCACATAACAACAACAGTGATTCTTTGCACAAAAGTAATCAATTTGATTCCTATTCATACCATCAGGTGAAATAAATATGTATAGTCTGAGTTCACGTTTCTTATAAAAAGCATTTGCAATGAAAAAAATCATTGATTGTACAGAATTCTATCATTCTATCTCCAGCTTCATTTCTGTCACCAAGTCCGTGTTTTCCAAATTATTAATATATGTTATGATCATTAACACAAAAAGAAAACCTGTATTTCTAAGCAAAATAATTTTTGCAGGTACAAGACTTCACATCATATTTTGTCAGATAATTCAATTCATAGCATAACATTTTTTCTATGGTTGGGGATCACTGCTTTTCTTTCAGAGTTTAAGTCCTGTTTCCTGGTGGACTGGGTGTTTCAGAGGTTCTTAGTATCTCAGTAATCTAGAACATAAATTGCCTGTGACCACAGAGGGCATGTGGATCTGGGCTCATCAGATTTATCATCATTAATTTATATTTTTAAAATGTACTATATCATTGAAATGCCTGTCACTTCAATGCTATTTCCTATCTAGTAATTTGGAACGAAATTTCAAAATAATTGCTTATGAATATAATCAATTGAGATTCATTTGACTTTTTATTCCTTACTTTTGTCATATTCTTTTTCTGTTAAATAGCCTTCTGTTCTGGAAAACCATGATCCACAGGACATAACTCACATTACGTCTTTGATACAGACCTATGTGCCCCAAGCTGTTCTCAAAACAAGCAGTAGGAGTGAGCTCGCATATGCTCTTCCAAAGGACGTGGACAAGACTGGATTTAAAGGGCTCTTCGAGGCTCTGGACAGGAACCTGCATCATCTTTGTCTGACAGGCTATGGAATCTCAGACACCACATTAGAAGAGGTATTGGGCATTCTTTAATATTCTCTCATGTTTTATAAATTTTCTGCCCTTTTGCATTCATAAAGGATAAAACGATAAAAAATCAAGGAAGGATCTCATGTATTTTAAAATTTGTTTTCAAGTTCTGCTTGGTATCAGACATACAGTAAGTCAATGATTGAATTTACACAGAGAGAGAACATTTTACAGTTTTGGGCAATTTTACTCTGTCTTATAACGTCACTATTACTTAGAATTGACTTAAGAGCAGTGAGTTTGTTTTTTGAGGAGAGTTTTTTATGTTTTGGGTTTTTTATAATATAGTAATTAAATTTCATATGATCATATACATTTTGGTTTTTAACATTGTATTTAGATTTAATATTATCTTTCATATATATTTTGTTTTGTAAAATTTCATTTAAATTTTATTTGATCATTCATATGCATTTTGTTTATAGTATTAATTACAGTTGATTAATGCTACTAATTAATAGCAATGTCTAACAAAAAAAGATTGTAAAACATAAAAAGAATTTATAATATTACAAAGTACTTTAATATGTAAATCATAAATATGATCCCTACAGCACTCTAAAAAAGTGAAAGTTCAAATAAATTGACTTTTAATCCCAAATTACATCAATGAGAGAACTCAAACCTAGGCCTTGTGGTAAATTCCATGAACATGATTGTTTCTGTGTTAATGGTGCTGCTTTCCATGAACTACCATGTATGGAGTACATTAATTTACATTATCTTTGCTCCCATCCTTTTTAATACTGTAAGTTGGGATGCACTGAGACTAGCAAAGAACTCTCAAGATATATATGCATCATGCCTATGAACTCCTGCCTAAAGCTGAAAAATCCAGAGTTGTGGGTATTTTATGCTTTGATGTTCTATTTTCTACTCTTACTCTTCAATTTTCAGCATGTATGAACACTCAGGGCTCTTATGGCTTTCTTTTCGTCCCAAGTGGGTGTCAGCAGAGGGGAATTGTCTGATGAATTGGGGGTCTCTGGCCCAGAGTCCACCAGCTTTTGGGTGCACCAGAATTGTAAAATACTGAAAAGTTTGGCCATGCCTGCAGGCTGAGGGTTAGTGCGTTGTGAATCTCGATTCAAGATGGACCTTATGATGGCCTGTTTAAATTGTTTTTCGTCAAATATTCTTCCAGGTTGTATAGCTCTGGTCTGTCCACTTGCTGTACAGAGGTAACTCATGCTTGCTGTGAAGCTGATCACTGTGACACTGATGTGTCAAATGCAATAATGATTACCCTTGGTGGACAGTGTTTGGTTAAGCTCCCCGATTAAAACAAGCTTGGACGCAGGAGTGGCATCCACTTCCAAAATAGCTTGCCTCTGAACCTGGAGAAAGGATGAAAGTTATACAAGTGTTCAGGTCATTTGTTCATAGGGTCACTATGAATCAGAGGACACAACAACAATGACACAGAGAGAAGCAGTCCTGGTCATGTCTCAATTCAGCTCTGTCCTCACCTTCCCTCTTTGTTCTCAGCCAATGTCTTTCTGTCACTGATACTGCAAGAATGGACCTCTGCCATGGAAGTTGAGTTACTGTGAACTGTTGTTCACTTCACTTCCACCCACCTAGACCGTGGAGTCACTAAGCACCTTTTAGGTTTTGAAACCAAACTTTATTGCCAATGAGTTAGTTCGAACTCAGAGATTGTCCATCAGTTTTCTGAGTCTCTAAGTCTGTGTGGGAGGAGGATGTCCATATTTCTCCCTTGGAGTTGCTGGTAGATTTGAACTACTGACCTTTTGGTTGGCAGCACAATATATGACACACCACATCACCAGAGTGGTGTTGGTTTTTTTCTTATTTTCTTTTTGGTACTCTTGGTTATTTAATAAATGCTTCATGAAAACACTGTTTTTGGACAATTTCAGAGATGTTTTTAGTTTTTGTTGTTGTGTGCATAAAGTAGGAACCTACTCATAGCTGACCTTCCAATGGGTTTTCAGAGAAAGTTAATTACAAATTAGGAGATTGTGCATCTTTCTTCAGTGGAACAACTGGTGGATTTGAACCACTTGCCTTTGGGATTTGAGCACAGCTTCTTTTTTTCTTTTTTGCATGACAAAGAATCTTTACTTTTAAATGATTACTGGTATATTAATAACAAGTAACAAGTTTCCATATTCTACTATCTAGTAACTTCTACAAGAAACTCAAGAGCAACCCCAACTAGACGACTACAAGTATGTTCTGCTTTCCGAAAGGTCACTGTATGTCACCTCACTTAACAAAGGGCCTTCTTTAGTAACTGTTTTCTTTAACTGAAGTAAATTTAAAAGGGATTTTTGCTTTTACAGAAAAAGACAAAAAGAGTGAAACCAGCATCCAGTCATTTGTTCTTGCAACAGTTAGCTCAGCTTCTTATCACTACCACAAGAGCATGAATTTTGGTCCCAGACAGATGGATGCAAATTTCTCTTTCCTTACAAATGGAAGAGCTTGATTTTTCACTACACATTTAATGCCTAGAACAAATGAATCAAGCACATTGTAGTGACTGTTATTATTGGAAGCCGGCTGATAGAACTTTTATTAAGTTTTTAAATGTGGAGATTGAAGTAATTCCTGGAATAACATCTGTGCTCCAGTCGAAAACACCTCTTCTTCAGGATTATTTTTTTTTCAAGTGGTGTCTAACTGGTGCCAACATAGAAGCCCCAGTGAATTTGCCCTTGCCTCTTCTTTGGTTGTGTGAGCCAGAAAGTATTTACAGTTCTCTACATATGTGAAGTCACAGCACATACAGCTAATTAAGTGCTGTGTTGGATGCAGCTTTGTCAGACACCAGTTGTCACTGTCTTCTGAAGTAAGGATAACAAGTAGAAATATTACCCAAAAAACCCCTAACAAGTAGAGATATTAGACCAGAAAGCTAGTCATTTGCAGAATTGGAAGTTTTCAACTGTCATGAATCAAAATTTCACTTTGGACATAAAGAGGTGCTGCTTCTAAGAGCTGTTTTGCCATCCCGAGCTACCTGAAAAGGAGAAATAAAATATTTTCTTTTTTGATTGGTAGAGAAATTATTGCCAACCAAACACAGGCTTGCTACCTTTGAATGGTTCTTATTAACCATTAAACAGGTTAATCAGATTGTCATTTAACATGTAAAAGAAATAAAAATAAGCATGATCATTGGCTATTTGGATGTTCAGGGCAGCAAAGAAGATCCTGTGGGACTTATGAGCCAAATTTCCAGAACTAATTACATTTATCAATTTAAAAATGTGCATTAGTCATATATGTATGAAAAGAAATAATATAAGAATACACACACATATATACATGCCAAGCAAACTAAAGCTGTTAACAATATCTCAATCTCTTCACCATTTATCCTGATGCTGCCAATTGGCCCAGTGGTGATAATTTTTGCCTTCTTGATATTGAGGCTCAATCCATATTGAAGGCTCCAGTCCTTGACCTTCAGCAGCAAGCACTTCAGGTCCTCTTCAGTTTCAGCAAGCAGGGTTGTGTCATCTGCATAATGCAGATTGTTGATGAATCTTCCTCCAATCTGGATGCCACACTTCTCCTCATACAGCCCAACCTCCTGGATAACCTGTTCTGCATATAAGTTGAAAAGGTATGTAGATAGGACACATCCCTAGCATACGACCTTCACAATTTTGAACCATACAGTATTTCCTTGCTCTGTTTTGACAACTGCCTCCTGGTCCAAGTTTAGATTCCTCATTAGCACCATCAAGTGTTCTGGGATTCTCATTCTTCTCAGAGTCAGCCACAGTTTGTTGTGATCGACACAGTCAAATGCCTTTGCATAATCAACGAAACACAGATAGATATTCCTCTGTTATTCACTGCTTTCAGCCAAGATCCATCTAACATTAGTTACAATATCCCTGGTATCATGATCCTTTCTAAAGCCAGCCTGTATTTCTGGCAGTTCTCTGTTGATGTGCTGTTCCAGTCATTTTTGGATAATCTTCAGCCTTAGTTTGCTTGGCTCCACAGTCAACACCCTTGGTACAAGTAGCCATTTTAACCATTAAAAGGCCTGTTGTGATGGATAAGTCTGCTGTTAGGGACCTCTCCAAGGTAATGGAGAGCCATTATGTCACTCTGGAGACCAAGGTGCTCCTGATACAGGCCATGATATTTGCAATAATTTGCTATACATCAGAGAGCTGGACAATGACTAGGGAGGATAGGAGGAGAATTGATGCCTTTGAGCTGTGGTGTTGGAGAAGATTGTTAACTATACCATGGACTACTAATCAAATGAACAGGTTCAACCTGGAGAGGGTTAAACCAGGCTGCTTCTTGGAGGCAAGGATTCTGAAGCTTTGACTGACATACTTTGGGCATGTTGCAAGGAGGGACCAGTCCTTGGAGAAGGACATCATGCTTGGGACGGTGGAAGGACAGTGAAAGAGGGGAAGACCCTCTGTGAGGTGGATTGATTCAGTCACTAGGATATTTGGGGTAAGTGTGTTGGAGACAGTGAGATTGACACAGGATAGAGCAGGGTTTAGGGCTATTGTACATAGATCGCTATGAGTCGCAGGCAACTCAACGGCACATACCAAGAACAACAACATATGCATGCCAGTGTAATATAGATAAAAATTACATTTGTGATTGAAAGAACATTAAAGTACTACTTTAATGCAAGATATTTTTTATCTGTTATTAAATAAGGTCAAAAATACTTTTAATTATTATCGTCAAGTAGGTTAAGCTTTTGTAGAAGGCTTGGCACATGCATTTTAGGAAATTAAACATAGAAAAAATGTTAAGACATAGATCTTTGTCTTCTGAATAGATAGATGTTCAGCTTTTAAATGTTTTGTCAAGTATAATGCTTTAAATATTCAACAAATAACATCTCAAGCAAAAGGATAAATATTCAACAATAAACATCTCAAGCAGAGGTTTATTGATAACTACAGTGTATGTAAATAAGACATTTTTGTATTCTGAGTAATTGCCCTTTTTCTTCCTTTGTCTGTCTGGAGCTTGAATGAGGGACTTCTGCAGCCACACTCTTGTTTTTGAAGTTTTTTCCTTTTTCCAATCAGTAAATCTAGCCCTTCTTCTTAAAGAATATCTTGGGATAATATCTTAATTTACTTTATATTTCTCTGCAATTGTTGTTTATAATTTTCACTATCTTTTATTTTATTTTTTAGAATGATATTGTAAGTTCCCCAGTACATTTGTTACTTTTGCAGAGATATTAGAGAAATTAGATGAATTTTAGATGTCTCTCTAATTTCTTGTAATAATTTCTACATTAAAGTTTAATATTTAATTTGAATATATAAATACATCTCCAAACCAAAACCCAAACCACTATGGTTTGCTCATAATAAGCCTATAGGACAGAGTGGAACTGCTCCAAGTAGTTTTCAAATCTGTGACTATTTACAGACACAGATGGCTTTATCTTTCTCCTGCAGGATAATTTGGGGAACAGCCTACTTTTATCTAGTGTGTTATATGTTGCTCTTCTAACCTGAAGGCCGGTGATTTGAATCCACTGGGCACTCTCAGGAGAAAAGTCTCCTTCTGTAAAGAAGTGTAGCCTTGGAAGCCTGATGGTGAGCTCCTGTGAGTCTAAATCAACATGCAAACAGTGGGTATCCTTGTAGTAGCAGTCCAACACTGATTCATCAAAAACCAAGCCCAACCTGTTGCTATTTTTTGAGAGGATTCTGATTCTTCACAATCCTCTATCAGGTCTCCAAGGCTGTAGTAAATGTGAGACAAGACTACATTTTACTCTCACAAATCAACGAGTGTATTAGAACTACCCACCTTCCAAGTGGTAGTGCAACATGTACCGTAAGGACTACTCTTTCCTGTATACCCTCTGTTGTTGTTGTTGTAGGAAACATTTAGTCTGCTTCTACATATAATAGCCTCATGTACAATAAAATGAAAAGCTGTACAGTCTTCTTGTGCCACTCTAACAATCTCTGCTGTCCTTCAGCTTCAAATTTCAGTCAGCCCATGTCCTGGAGGGTCTTTCTCTCTCTTTCACTGATCTCAACTTTTGCAGATATGATGCCCCTTTTCAGGAACCGGGCCCTCCAGATTATATTCTCAAATGTGTGTGATAAAGCATCCTCACCTTTGCTTCTAAGGAGCATTCTTGCTGCACTTCATCTAAGGCAGATTGATTTGCTCTCTTGGTAGTTCTGGTATATTTAATACTCTTCACTACACCATTACTCAAAGGCATCAGTTATTTTTTTGCCTTTTAAATTTATTGTCTAACTTTCACAATTACATGAAGTAATGGGAACACTGCCCCCATACCATGGATTAGACACATCTCAGACTTTACGGTAACATCCTTTCTCTTTAGAACTTTAAAGAAGTCCCTGACAGATTTCTCCAAGTGCATCATATCTTTTGCTTTCTTGACTGCTGTTTTCATGGTTTTGAGTGTGGATCCTAGTAAAGTGAAATTGTTGACAACTTCATTTCTTTTATTACTTACTATGGTGCTGTTTATAGATTCAGTAGTGAGAATATTCCCATCCTTCATGTTCAGGTGTTAGGTCTATGGAAAATTGTAATTTTTTAGTGCTTCTAGTCTTTATTTAGTAAGCAAGATTGTGTCATCTGCATAGAATTCAAGTTGTTGATGAATTTCCACTCTAATCTTAATGTGACATCCTTTTTACTGTAGTTTAGTATCTCAGATTATTTGTTCATACACATTGAGTAAGTATGGTGGAATGTGTCCGCCAGGAATCACTTTTTTTTCCTGATGTTAAACCATGTAGTATCCCCTTGTTTTATGTGATTAAATTCTTCCTGAGCACAGTTCAGTGTTTTGGAATTTTCACTCTTTGCAATGTTACCTATGTTGTAGTTCTTGGTTGTGTGCCATAGAATCAGAACAAACCCATCCATAGCTGACTCTTCCAGCAGGTTTTCAGAGGCAGTTAAACACATGGGAGGAGATTACCCATCTTTCTTCTGTGGAGCAGCTGGTGAACTTGAACTATATGGCTTTGAGATTGTAGAACAGCTCCCTAATGTTACCTATAATTTATTATAATCTATATGACTGGATGTGTTGGCATGGTCAATAAAGCAAGAAAAAAGCATTATCTATTCTCCATATTCAGCTAAGATTTCTTGGACATTGGCATCCTTTTTTCACTCCTGAACTCAGCCTGAATTTCTGGAAGCTTCCTGTTGCTGTGTTGTTCCAGTTGTTATTAAAAATTTTCAGCAATATTTTAATTATGTGTCATTTTAATGATATGTTGTTGTTATGTGCTGTCGAATTGCCTGTGACTCATAGCAACCCTACGTACATAGCCCTAAAGCCTGCACTATTCTGTGACAATCTTATTGTCTCCAAAACACCTACCTTTATTACCCCAGTCACTGAATCAGTCCATCTCATTGAAGGTCTTCCTCTCCTGCACTGTCCTTCCACCCTCCCAAGTATGACGTTCCTCTCTAAGGACTGATAGCTCTTTGCAACATGTTCAAAGTATGTCAGTCGAAGCTTCAGAATCCTTGCCTACAAGAAGTAACCTGGCTTCACCCTCTCCAGGATGAACTTGTTTGTTCTCTTTGCAGTCCGTGGGATATATAAAACTCTTCTCTACCACCACAGTTCAAAGGCTTCAATTCTCCTCCTATCCTCCCTAGTCATTGTCCAGCTTTCTGATGCATAGCATGTGATTATAAAGACCATGGCCTGTATCAGGCTCATATATATTTTTATAATTTATGTTTACTGTTGAATTTATGTATACTATCGAATCACTAGGTTTTTTAGAATGTAAGCAATATGGATTGTTTCCAATTGGTTGATAAAGTCTTTTAAATTTCTTGTCATAGATCAATGAGCACATTCATTACTGTATATTTGTTGGAATACTATAATTTCAATTAGGAATTCTGTCAATTCCAAGAGATTTTTAGTAATGCCTTCAGTGTAGCTTAGATTTCTCCCTTTACTGTTATTGGTTCTTGATCATATGCCACTTCCTCTAATGATTCACTGACAATTAATTATTTTTTTAAATAGTGACTCTGTATTTCATCTTCTTTTGATGCTTTTAAAATTATTTATTACTTTTCCCATAAAAATCTTAAGTATAGCAACTAAAACCTTAACTTTCCCCCTCAATTCTTTCAGATTGAGAAATGTTGAGCTTGCTCTTCCCTTTTAATTTTCTAACCAAAGTTACTATAATATTTCATTATGAGAATTTGCTTTGTCTTTTAGAACTGCCCTTTGAAATCTTCTGTTCAGCTCTATTTAGCATTTCTTCCCTTTGTTTTAATTTCTTTATATACCAACCTGCCATATGCAGATGATACAACACTGCTTGCTGAAACTGAGGGGGACCTGAGACACTTGCTGCAAAAGGTCAAGGATTGCAGCCTTCAATATGGATTGAAGCTCAACATCAAGAAACTAAAGATTCTCACCATTGGGCCAATTGGCAGCATCATTATAGATGGTAAAGAGATTGAGATAGTTAACAGTTTTAGTTTACGTGACTCCACAGTCAACACTCTTGGTACCCTTGGTACCAGCAGCCAGGAAATCAAGAGATGAATTGCATTGGGGAAGTCAACTGTCAGGGGCCTCTCCAGAGTACTGAAGAGCAATGATGTCAGGCTGGAGACGAAGACATATCTGATCCAGACCATAGTCTTTGCAATTGCGTGCTATGCATCAGAGAGCTGGACAGTGACTAGGGATGATAGAAAGTGAATTGATGCCTTTGAGCTGTGGTGCTGGAGAAGAGTCTTGAATATATCACGGACTGCAAGAAGAACAAATAGGTTTGTCCTGGAGAGGGTGAAACCAGGCTACTCCTTGGAGGCAAGAATTCTGAAGCTTTGTCTGACATACTTTGAACATGTTGCTGGGGGGAACAGTCCTAGGAAAGGACACCATGCTTGAGAGTGTGAAGGGACAGTACAGAATAGGAAGACCCTCGATGAGATGGATTGACTCAGTGACTGGAGTAATGCAGTGTGTTGGACACAGTGAGATTGGCACAGGATAGAGCAGAGTTTAGGACCATTGAGTCACAGGTGACTCGATGGCACATAAAAGCAACAACAAAAACAACACTATCTAGTGAAAAAATTCTATTAGTTTTTTAAAATTTTTATTGTGATTTTTACAAAAATTTACAGAAAACTTGGATTTTTATTCATTCATTGTACATTTTCTTCCCAACCTCCCTCCAGTTTGCTGTTCTCTTAAAATAATTTTTTCACTATTGCACAACTTTCTCCCTTCTTCCACTCCAGTCCACTTGGCTATGCACTTCTTATTTTGAACTGTTGTCATGCAAATAATGCCTAATAATATAATCCTTTTAAACAATTCTTTCACTCATCTCTTCCAATGCAGTGTTCATTACTTATCCCCTTTATTTCCTCCAAGCGCTATGACAGTCCTGTTTTATAACAGTGGCATTAAATTATGAAATATCATCTCACTCCGGTAGCAATAGCAAACAACAACAAATAACAAATAGCAACAAACAACAAATGCTGGCAACGTTGTGGAGAAATTGGAACCCTTATTCACTATTGGTGGGAGTGTAAAGTGGTGCAACCACTATGGAAGGCAGTATGACACTTTCTCAGAAAGTTGGAGATAGAAATACCATTTGACTCAGCAATTTCACTACTTGAAATATATCCTAAAGAAACCACATCTGTCACTCAAACAGGTATATACACACCCATTTATTGCAGTATTGTTCACAATAGCAAAGGGATGGAAACAACTCAAGTGCCCAACAGAAAAATGAATGTATAGAGAAGCTGTGGTATAGTCACTTGATGGAATCCTATGCAGTGCTGAAAAAAAAGGAACTCAAAATATTATACAAAATGTGTGACCCTGGAGGACATTGTGCTGAGTGAAATATCTCAGTCACAAAAGGTTAGAATCTCTTCTGACAACAGTTTTGGGCTTTCCTATCTTTCCTGTCATTCTAATTATTTTTTGCTTTCGTCATGGGTGATATGGCTTAATATTCATTCCACAGCTCACCTGGTTGTTGGTGACTGGTTTGAATGCAATAGATCTAGAAATGAGATGATCTACTAAGTTCACGTGTACATCATGTAAACTCTAAGCAATATTTTGGCTCTTCTAGATTGTTTACATTTTCTTTAGCTTCATTTTGAATCTGCACGTGAGTAATTGGTGGTCTGGTCCACAGCTAGCCCTTGGTTGACCTTGTTCTGGCTAAAGATATTGAGCTTTTCCACTGTCCCTTCCCACAGATATTGTCAACATAATTCTTGTGCCTTCCATCTGGTAAGATATATGTGTATCATTGTAATTTATTTTTTTATAATAATTGTTTACAATGAATAAGTTATAGATCTTTTCAATTCTATCATGTAATTTCTGGTATCTTTTAAAAACAATTTATTTTATATTGTTTGCTTACAGAGTTCACATACATTATATTTCACACTATTCTTCATTTACATTGTGTTTCATATAATCGTTGCATTCATTATTATTTTTAAAATTAATTACCTTTGGACTATGTCCACCATTACCCTGTCTTTTCAGATATCCACTAGATTTTTCCTATTTCCTTTACCCTCTCCCTCCACCGACTAAATTGTTTAGCCCTCTGATTTTGCCCCTTCCTATCCTCACTTCTCTGGCCCCAATCGTTTATTTTTGCAATAACAGTCTTATGTAGCATTTTTCTTTATGAGACTGAGTATCTTCTCTATCTCCAAGGCCATGTTTTCCAACTTCCAAAGCTCTTGTTTAGTTTCCAAGTTTTATAATGCAATCATCAGTTGTTCTTATTGCATCATCAGGGAACTCTTGTGGCATAATCTGTAATGAGTTGTGCTTTTTAACTCAAAGGTTGGGCCTCTTTGGTGGTTCAAAACCACCATAAGTTCCATAGAAGAAAGATGAGCAGTCTCCATCCGCTGTGACATACAGTTATAGAATCCCAATTGAGTGTCAGTTGGGAATCAAATCCACTCAGAGGCAGTTTGCATTAAGTTGCAGGAATGGGTAGAAATCTTCATTTTCCTCATGTTTAGCATTAGTAATTGGGTTTTTATATTTGAATAATAGTCATATTAACAGATCGTCCTTGTATGTATATTTATTCTATTGTTGATAACATTGTATCAAGATAGATATTTAAATGTTCTTTCCTTGCATTTCAGTTCCTCTCTCTTTGCCATATATCAGACAGTGGTCTATGTGTGCTGAATAAGTATTGGTTAATTAGTTTTTATTTTTCTCTATTTTACTATCTGCCTTATACACACAGATGTCAGAAAGGAAGTTATCTATCTTAAGAGCACATGTAGGCAAAATATCTGAACTACACTTTCTGTATTTCCGGTATAGTTTAACAAAATAGAGCAGTATAGTATATTTGGATATGTTTGAGAAAGAGATACTAAATTAGAAAGTTCAAATGGCTTTAAAATCATTATTTTATTTGTATAGCCTCTAAAACAGCTGTCTCAACCAATTTTGTCTCTTTAAACTTGACAAATATTGATTTTGTTTTCTTGTGTCTGCTATTGATCCAGGGTTAACACAGCTATTACAGCACCACATGTGATTCTTTCTTTGTTCATGCACATTATGTCTGATGACTTATTGTGATTGAGACAGACCTGCCAATTAACTTCTCTGGCCTGTAGCTAAAAAGCAAATTTCACTGTAAGCTGTAGAACATTTCTTATAAATCATGGCCTTTTAATATACCAGTGAGGCTGAAATGGAAGGATTGGCCATAGTAGTCTTTCCTTCTATTAAAGAATTTACAGATATACCTCACTTCAGTGTGCTCTGCTTTGTTGCACTTCACATACTCAATTTTTATACACATTGTGAGTTTCCAGCAACCTTAGGTTAAGCAAGTCTGTTTTTTGCAAGTTTTGGACAGCATTTCTCAGTGTTATATTTTATATTTGTTACAATATTTCATACGTTTTCAAAATGCTACTCCACACATCATTAGTAGAATTATAACTTTTTTATGCATCAGGAAACAAAAACTCATGATTTGCTTTATTGCAATATCTTATATTCATTTTATTGCAGTAGACTGGAATCACACCAGGAATCTTTCTGAATTATTCTTATATTCTCTGTAAGAAGCCCTGGCAGTGCAGAGGTTGGCCCTTGATCGCTTTTGGAGAGGTTGGCAGTCTTAATCCATCAGCTGTTCCTTTGGAGAAAGATTTGGCAATTTGTCTTTGTGTGATTACAGCCTTAGACACCTTATGGTACAATTTTACTTTGTTTTATAGGCTTGTTATGAATTAGAATTGACTTGGTGGCAAAAGGTTTGGTTTTCATTTGGTGTCAGAATGATTAAGTATTAAGTTGTTAACTATCAACCGTATCTTGAAGAAAGATGTTATATATGATTCTTTAAATTGTGCTGCTACCAAAAAATACAAATGGTTGAATGGAATACCAATCTGCTCTATAAATATGTGTTTAAGAAAAAAAAGTCTTAAAAATTTCAGCCTCGGAGACATTATGTAGCTGTTCTACTCTATCCTAACAGATCTTTATGAGTTGGAATCAACTTGATGGTAATTTTTTTGGTTTTTTTTGTGCCACTTTTAAATAAATCTTTATTTGAGACATTGCATTTTGCACTTACAATACAGTCATAATAAAGTGCAATGTTAATTCCTTTCCCTCTACACATTCCATATTCAAGTATTGAGAATGCACAGAAATTTATTCTAGCAGTTTAGACTTTTCAACTGCAGTGTGCTACAAATTTGGGTCCTTCAAAATTTTTTAACTGTGGGACAATGAATGCTATAAAGTATGCAGATTGCTTTAGTCAACCTCTTCAATGGTGGGTCCAGAAGAGGCACCACCAGATGGAGGAGCTTCACCACCAGGGAAGCCACCAGGCATGCCTCCGGGCATGCCTCCAGCACTCTGGTACAGCTTGGTGATGATGGGGTTGCAGACCTTCTCTAGTTCCTTCTGCTGATGCTCAAATTCCTCCTTTTCTGCAGTCTGATTCTTATCAAGCCAGTTGATAACTTCACTGCACTTGTCAAGGATTTTCTGCTTGTCCTCATCATTGATCTTGCCTTGAAGCTTTTCATCTTCAACTGTTGCTTTCATATTAAATGCGTAAGACTCAAGGGAATTCTTAGAAGACACCTTATCTCTTTGCTTCTCATCTTCAGCTTTGTACTTCTCAGCCTCCTGGACCATTCGTTCAATGTCTTCCTTACTCAAGTGGCCCTTATCATTGGTGATGGTAATCTTGTTTTCTTTCCCAGTGCTCTTGTCAACAGCAGAAACATTAAGGATACCATTGACATCAATATCAAATGTGACTTCAATCTGAGGAACACCACGAGGTGCAGGTGGTATCCCAGTGAGCTCAAACTTGCCAAGCAGGTTGTTATCTTTGGTCATGGCATGCTCACCTTCATAAACCTGAATGAGTACACCAGGCTGGTTGTCAGAGTAGGTTGTGAATGTTTGTGTCTGCTTGGTAGGAATGGTTGTATTCCCCTTGATGAGGACAGTCATGACTCCACCAGCAGTTTCAATACCAAGAGAAAGTGGAGTGACATCCAGGAGCAGCAAATCTTGAACATTTTCAGATTTGTCTCCAGAAAGAATGGCCGCCTGGACAGCTGCACCATAAGCAACAGCCTCACCTGGGTTGATGCTTTTGTTCAACTCCTTTCCATTGAAGAAATCCTGAAGAAGCTTCTGAATCTTGGGAGTTCTGGTATAACCACCCACCAGGACAATATCATGGATCTGTGACTTGTCTAGCTTAGCATCCCTCAGAGCTTTCTCCACAGGGTCCAGAGTGCCACGGAAAAGATCAGCATTCAATTCTTCAAAGTGGGCTCGTGTAATGGGAGTATAGTAGTTGATTCCCTCATACAGTGAATCTATCTCAATACTGGCCTGGGTGCTGGAAGAAAGTGTGCGCTTTGCACATTCACAAGCAGTGCGGAGGCGTCTGACAGCCCTCTTGTTTTCACTGATGTCTTTCTTATGCTTGTGCTTGAACTCTGCAATTAAATGGTTGACCATTCTGTTGTCAAAGTCTTCTCCACCCAAGTGGGTGTCTCCAGCTGTAGACTTGACCTCAAATATCCCATCTTCAATAGTGAGGATTGACACATCAAAAGTGCCACCTCCTAAGTCAAAGATGAGCGCGTTCCTTTCAGCACCTACCTTTTTGTCCAGACCATAAGCAATAGCAGCAGCAGTTGGCTCATTGATGATTCGGAGGACATTGAGGCCAGCAATGGTTCCAGCATCTTTGGTAGCCTGGCGCTGAGAGTCATTGAAGTTGGCTGGTACAGTGACAACAGCATTGGTAACAGTCTTCCCAAGGTAGGCTTCTGCAATTTCCTTCATCTTTGTGAGAACCATAGACGACACTTCCTCTGGATAGAAACTTTTGGTCTCGCCTTTATATTCTACTTGGATCTTGGGCCTGCCTGCATCGTTCACCACCATGAAGGGCCAGTGTTTCATATCAGACTGCACAACTGCATCATCAAATCTTCGTCCAATGAGACGTTTGGCATCGAATACTGTGTTAGTAGGATTCATTGCAACTTAATTCTTTGCCGCATCGCCAATCAGTTGTTCGGTATCGGTAAATGCGACATAGTTTGGCGTGGTCCAGTTGCCTTGATCATTTGCAATGATCTCCACTTTCCCATGCTGGAAGACCCCTACGCAGGAGTAGGTGGTGCCAAGATCAATGCCAACCGCAGGGCCCTTGGACATGGTTGCTTAGTGAAAGTCCCAGGTGGTGGAGAGGAGAAAAAACCGTACCTCAAGTCTGACGCTGCGCTAAAAAATGGCAATTTTGTTTTTATTGCCAGTTTACATGACTATGACTCTGAAATAAAGAAACTACTGGCAAAGAATAATATTTACTTTGTGTTAGAATGGCCACCAAGGGGACTTGAAAGCTTTCCTGTGCACCTAAATTTACTTGTAACAATCTTGGCAACAAGGACAGAATCTCTTGCACTAGCACAAAGAAATAAATTTTAGTAGAATATATTTAATAGTTTTGAGTTTTATAATGATACTGTAAAAAAGATCAAGGACTGTAGTCTTCAACATGAACTGAAGCCCAACATCAAGAAGACAATGATTCTCACCACTTGGCCAATTGGCAGCACCATAATAGATGGATAATAGATTGAGGTTGTTAGCAATTACAGCTTGCTCAGATCCACAATCAACACTCTTAATACCAGCAGTCAGGAAATCAAAAGACAAATTGCATTGGGAAAATCTGCTGTCATGGACCTTTCCACAGTGCTGAAGAGCAATGATGCCAATCTAGATACAAAGATGTGCCTAATCCAGTCCATAGTTTTCTCAAATACTTGTTATGCTTCAGAGAGTTGGATGATAATTAAGAATGACAGAAGAATATATGCCTTCGAATTGTGGTGCTGGAGAGTAGTCTTGAACACATCATGGACTGCCAAGAAAGCAAATAGATATGTCTTGGAGAGGGTGAAACCAAGACTCTCCTTGGAGGCTAGGATTTTGAAACTTCTCACTTACTTTGGGAACATGGCCAGGAGAGATCGGTCTTTGGAGAAGGACATTATGCTTTGAAGGGTGGATGGATAGCTGCAGGAGAGGGTCATCCCGGAGATGGATTGATACAGTATGACTGCAGATGGGATGGATTGATGCAGTAACTGGGGCGATGGGTGTTAGTGTGTCAGAAGTAGTGAGACTGGCTCAGGACAGGAAAAGGTTCAGAGCTGCCGTACATAGGGTTGTTATGTATCACAGGTGACTCAACCAATAATAACATTCTGTTACTGGTTTGGAAGCAAGAATGACATCTACTTTCTAAACAACTTGCCTCTGGAAACTCTGATCTTTGATAAAAGTTGATATTTGTAAAAGAGTTTCAGAGCTTTTGTTCATAGATCACTATGAGTTGTGCCTGACTCGAAGACAATCAGCAACAACAGTGTAAATGGGGGAGAGACATCTAGAAAGAGAGCAAGTATGCAACCAGGCAGAAATTCTATCCTTGACAATAATGAGTTTTTCACTATCAATCCAAAGGAATGTGGTTAGAATACACCAGCTATTAGAGAAACATAGACAATCTCTTCCCAGTGATTATGGTTTGGTTCTGACTCAAAGACAGACAACAACAACAATTCTAGTTTCTAAGATCATTTCATAAATGTGTGAGGGGAATGTTGTTTACTGTGTCCCAGTCACGACTTGACTCATGGTAATACATCTAACGTGCTTTGTAAATGAGACAACCCAAATTCACACAGCACCTGAACCCTGAGTCTTAACTCTTTGGACTTTTTGCATAGCTATATTCTTTCTCTGTTCAATGTTTATGTTAACCATTCCTTTCCTATCACTCCAGGACAACACTACCACAGCTCCAAGAGCAGCCAAGGTGTTGCCATGGTTCCATCTACCTCCTTTCCCCTTGTTTCTGTTGATTCCTATTCTCATCTCACACTTGCTGTATTTGGTTTTTAGCATATTGAGATTGAGATTGAGATTGAGATTCTGTTTCCAGCACTAATTAAATGGTGATCTAAGCAGATTATTTAAGCTAACTGCTTTTGATCACAGGATGCTTTACAGCACATGTAGAGCAGATACTCATCTACTTCAATACACTATGAGCACAAATTCTTTGGGTTTCTAAGGGAAGGAAACAGTGAGTGACAGATTGACTTATTATCTACAGCTCCTCTTGGCTCATCTCTTCCTAAATGTGCCTGACCATGTCTGTGAAGTTTCTCTGTCTGAATGCAGGTACCCAAGGGATATGACCAAGTTGGAGCTATCTTTGTATTCTGTGTGCTCTCTGAAAATCAGTTTACCAAGAGTAGGATGTTCTCAGTGTTAATGCCAGTAAAATAAATGACTAAATAATATGTGCC
>NW_006400232.1:472687-477414 GCF_000299155.1 Elephantulus edwardii | reverse complement strand
ATCGAGAACAGGTTTGAGACATTTAACAATAACAAATGGAAAAAAATAGATGAATTGTGGGATGACATGAAGAGAGAAAAAGGTCATTATAAAGCTAAGGGATTTTTTAAAAATTCTAAAACAGATGTCAGAAGAGACTCTGGAAATTGCACCAAAATGCAAAAAAAAATCCAAAGAAAGGAGAGAAATGATGATGTTAAAGAGAAGAAATATTGCAAAGCACAGACAGCAAGAAGTGAACTCAGGAAATTAAAAGTGAAGAATTTGCTCTGCATTTCTAAAGCTGAGGGAATTGAAGAACAAATTCAAGCCTCAAGATATAATATTGAAAGTTACTATGGGCAGAATCCTGAATGATTCAGGAAGCACTAAAAGGAGAAATTCAAGCTTCTCTGAAGGCATTGAAAAAAAAAAAATAAGGCCCAGTAATTGATGGAATACCAATTGACATATTCCAACAAACAGATGTATCCTTAGCTATACTAACCAGGTTGTATTAAAAAATTTGGAGGACATCTACCTGACTAACTGACTGAAAGTTATTCATATTTATTCCAATTCTGACATGCTTTGGACATGTTGCAAGGAGAGACAGGTCTTTGGAGAGGAACATCATGCTGGGTAGAGTAGAGGGACAGCACAGGAGGGGAAGACCCTCTATGAGGTGGATTGATTCAGTGACTGGGGTAATCGGTATGGGTGTGTCAGAGGCAATGTGACTGTCACAGGATAGAGCAGGGTTTAGGGCTGTTGTACATAGGGTCGCTATGATTCACAAACGACTCGATGGCACATAACAACAACAAACAACAAGAAAAAGAATCCAACATAATGTGGAAATTCTGAAACAATATCACTAATATGCATGTAAACACAATCTTGCTAAAGATTATTTTAAGAAATGACTACAACAGTACATTGATTGACAGAAATAATACAAGCTGGCTTTAGACGAAGCTATGGCACTAGGGATATTATTCCTTATGTCAGTCAAATGAATCTTGGTTAAAGGCAAAATGTCCACATGTGTTTTATTGAGTATACAATTTTATTTGACTCTGGATCATAACAATTATGGCTAACATTGAGAAAAGTAGGACTCCTAAAACATTTAACTGTCGTCATGTGAATTCTGTACCTAGACCATCAATCTGTTGTCCTAACACAGCAAGAAGACACTGCATGATTCCAAATAAAGAAAAGTGTGCATCCTATATATCCTTTCTTTTTACCTATACAATCTTTGCTCTGAGCAAATCATTCAAGATGCTGGGCTTTATAAAAAGTACAGAGAATGTGATCAGGATTAGAGAAAGAATCATTAACAACTTACATTATGTAAATGATACAGCCTTGCTTCCTGAAACTGAAGAGGACTTGAAACACTTGCAGGAGAAGATCAAGGGCTATAGCCGTCAACCCATTGCCCCAATTACTGTATCAATCCATCTCATTCGGGATCTTCTTCTCCGGTGTTGTCTCTCTACCTTTCCAAACAAGATTTCCTTCTCTAAGGATTGGTCCCTCCTGGCCACAGGGCCAAATAAGTGAGACCAAGCCTCAAAATCCTAGCTCCAATGGACAGCCTTGGTTTCACCCTCCCCAATACAGACCTGTTTGTTTTCTTGGTGGTCCATGGTATGTTTAAGACTAGTCTCCAGCATCACCATTCAAAGGCATCTATTCCTTTATCATCCTTAGTCATTGTCCAGCTCTCTGAAGCATAGCAAGCAATTGTGAAGACCATGGCCTGCATCAGGTGCACCTTAATCTCTTGACTAACATAATTGCTCCTCAGCACTCAGGAGAGCTCCCTGACAGGAAATTTTCCCAATACAATTAGTCTTTTGATTTCCTGACTGCTGGTGCCAAGGGTGCTGATTGTGGAGAGAGCAAGCTGTTCTTGTAAACAACTTCAATCTTTTCTCCATTCTATCATGGTGCTGCCTATTGACCCAGTGATGAGAATCTTTGTTTTCTTCATGTTGAGCTTCATTTCATATTGATGACTACAGGCCTCGACCTTCTGTAGCAAGCACTTCAGGTTTTTCTGTTTCAGGAAGCAAGGTTGTGCTATCTGCATAACGTATGTTGATAAATCTTTCTCCAATCCTGATGTCACATTGCTCTTCATAAAGCCCTGCTTCCCAAATGATCTGTTCAGCATACAGATTGAAAAAAAGTTTCCAGACAGGTTGTATCCCTGTTGCCTACCTTTCCTGATTTTGAACCATGCAGGATTTCTCTGCTCTATTCTGAGGACTGCTTCCTGATACAAGTAGAGGTTTCACATAAAAACAATCAAGTGCTCTGGAATTACTATTTTCCTCAAGGGTAGCCATACTTTGTCATGATCCACACAGTCATATGCCTTTGCATAGTCAATGAAACAGAGACATTCATCTGATACTATGCTTTTTGCCAAGATCTATCTGATATTGGTGATATTGTCTCTAGGAAAAGATAGGTAACATTCTAAATGTTAGTAGTTGTTAGGTGCCTTCAAGTAGACTACAACTCAGGCATTCTGAGAACAACAGACTTTAAAACTTGCCTTATTTTGCACAATTCTGAAGATCTCTGTTCTGTTTAAGACCATTGTCATGGTCACTGTGTCAATCAATCTCATTTAGGGTCTTCCTGTCTTTTCCTGACCCTCCACATTTCCCAGGCTGACGTCTCTCCCCAAGTGCAGGTTCTTTCATCACAAATCACTAATGCATGTTGATCTTCATGTGTTCTATTTCATTTTTTACAACTTCTAATGGTTCTAGATTCATAATTCATTCCAAAGTCTAATAAGTAATGGTTGATTGTGGCTGTTACCCCTCATTTTGAGTCTTGACACATCAGCAAATGAAGATCCTTCACTGGGTTGAAAGCTTTATTCTATCACATCATTACAATAGACTCTACTTAGAGGAGATAATTCTGTCTTAGGTACATTTTGAGTACATTCCAACCTGAGTGACTCACTGTTGAGCACTATATCTGATAATGTTCTTCTTATAGCCATAGAGTTTGTGAAAGTTTCATTTCAAAAGTGAATGCCAGTCCTGCTTCTTTATCTGCCTTAGACTAGAAGTTCCACTGAAGCCAGTCCACCACAGCTGACCCTACTCATATTTGAAATACTGGTGGTATAGCTTCCAGCATCATAGTAACATGGAAATCACCACAGTATGGTAAATAAAATGACCATATCTAAATTAAGGTGTTAGTAGACATGGAACACACATGAATGGATAGCATACACACAAATAAATAAGCATTGGTGACATGAAATTAAAAATTATTCTTAAATACCATTTGAAGTATGTAACCATGATTAAAAACATCAATATACTAAATTATACCCACTGAAGCCATGCTGGTTTGAACAATGATGTTTTCTGCTGGCTTGAACTCTGTTATAATAAGGCTGAAGAAAAATTGATGCTTTTGACTTGTGCTATTTGTAAAGAATACGCAATATACCATGGACTACCAAAAGAGCAATCAAATATGCCTTGAAGGAAGTATAACCAGAGGGCTTATTAGAGGCAATTATAGTAAAACTTGATTTCACTTGATTTGGGCATATGTTCAAGAGGACCTACTCTATGAAAGGAGATATCAAACTTAGAAAATAGAATGTCAGTGGAAGAGAGGTAAGCTCTTATCAAGATGGATTGACAGAGTGAATACTAGGATGGACTTGAGTCTGTAATGATGGTGCGAGATCGGGCAGGGTTCCAACCTAAAAACAACATTAAACATTACTATACAAAAGAACATGCATCACTTTCTTTCATTGTTATTAATGCCCTTAAGTTGGGTCTAATCTTTACGCTATGTACATCCCACCCTATCACTTACAGTCTCTGTACTTACACCCATTATCACTATGTCAATACATCAAGTTGAGTGTCTTCCTCTTTTGTGCTGACCTAAATTTCTAAACATGATGTTTTGGGCCAGGGACTAGCTCCTTCTGATAACATGCGCAGAGCATGTGAGGTGAACTAAAGAGCATTCTTGCTGCATTTCTTCCAAACCAGATTGGCTTATTCTTTTGGCATTCTCTAATATGTTCAGTATACTTTGCAAAAATGAAAATTTGAAGGCATCAATTCTTTTCCAATCATCCTTATTAATTGCCAAACTTACATATGTATCTGAAGGAATTGAAAATATCATGACTTGGACCAAGTGCAGCTTAGTTTTTAAGGAGACATCTTTCCATTCTGTACATCAAAAAGGTCCTTGGCAGCATATTTTCCCAGTGCCAGGTGTGGGCTGTTAGTGCAACTGCTGTTTCCATGAATACAAATTGTAGATCTCAGTTGAAATCCTTGACATCTTCAATCTTTTCTTCATTTAACAATATTTTTATTGATCTAGATGTTAGCAATTTTGTTTTCTTTATATTGAAGTATAATCTTCACTAAAGGTAATAGTTTTGAGCTTCATCAGTGTTTCAATTCTTTATTTTCTGCAACGAAAGTTGTGTTACTGCGTATCTTGGGTATTGAGCCATCCTTCAATACTGATGCCATATTCTTCTTCAAATAGACCAGTTCTCAAATTATTTTCTCAGTATAGTTTCTTTCATAGAATACTTTTATGAATAGAAGATACTTTAATCCAGAAAAGAAATTGAAATACATGACTGATAGAGATTACTCAGAACATTTTGGCATAGACATTTTGTAGAATTTAAAGTAGATTTTCATATAAAATTGTAT
>NW_006400232.1:468698-472442 GCF_000299155.1 Elephantulus edwardii | reverse complement strand
CAAACTTCTTTTTGGTATTAGACATTCATCTAATTTCAATTGATACAAATAAATCAACAAGTAGCTCTTAGATGGTGACCTTATTTGTTGTTGTTGTTGTTGTTGTTGTTGTTGTTATGTGCCATCGAGTTGCTTGTGACTCATTGAGACCCTATGTAGAGACCTTATGCGCCGTTCTATCCTGTGCCAGCCTTGCAGTCTCAAACAGCCTCAAACTCATTCCCACCACCCCAATCACAGAATCGATCCATCTCATCGAGTGTCTTCCTCACCTGAGCAGTCCCTTCATTGTCCCAAACATGATGTCCCTTTCCAAGGACCAGTTCCTCCTTGCAACATAGCCAAAGTATTTCAGACGAAGCTTCAGAATCCTTGACTCCAAGGAGCACTCCGGCTTTACCCTTTCCAGGGCAAACCTGTTTGTTCTCCTAGCAGTCTATGGCATATTCTACACTATTCTCCAGCACCACAGCTCAAAGGCATCAATTCTCTTTCTTTCATCCCTATTCACTGTCCAACTCCCTGAAGCATAGCACACAATTGTAAAGACTATAGCCTGGATCAGGCACATCTTAGTCTCCAGGCTAACGTCGTTGCTCTTCAGTACTCCTGAGAGGTCCATCACAGCTGACTTTCCCCAATGCAATTTGTTTCCTGGCTGCTCTTACCAAGAGTGCTGACTGTGGAACCTAGTAAACTAAAACTGTTCACTATCTCAATGTCTTCACCATCCACACTGATGCTGCCAATTAGCCCAGTGGTGAGAATCTTTGAAGGCTGCAGTCCTTGACCCTCTGCAGCAAGCGCTTCAGGTCCTCCTCAGTTTCAGCAAGCAGGGTTGTGTCGTCTGTATGACGCATAACCTTACTTATTTTACTGTAAATTTAAAGTAATGTTGATCTAAAAAGACCTTTATAAACAACAAATGTGTTTTATGTATTTTTTTAATTGGTACTGCACTGCTTATTCCAAAAGCTGAACTCAGAAGAGAAATGTGGCATCAGGATTGGAGTGAGACACATAAAAAAAAAACCCACCAACAAATCTGTGTTGTGCAAATGGCACATTTGCTTGCTGAAAGTAAGGAGGACTTGAAGCACTTGTTTTAGAAGATAAAAAATTTAAAAAATACAGCCTTCTATATAGATTGTATCTCAATGCCAAGAAAACAAAGGTTCTTACCACTGGACCAATAGACAACATGAAGATAGTAGGGGAAATGATAGAAACTATAAAAAACTTCATATCACTTGGATACACAATTAACACCTCGCACACAAACAGTTAGCAAATCAGAAGTTATATTGCACTGAGAACGTCTGCAGTTAGGGAACTCTCCAAATTACCGAAGATCAATGATGTCAGTTTGAGGTCTAACATGCAGATGATTCAGAAATGTTATTTTCCATCACTTGCTTCTGAGAGTTGGACAATACATAAGGATAAAAGAAGAATTAATGTCTCTGTTCGGTGGTGTTGGAAAAGAGTACTGAATATCTATTTAATGGATTGACAACAAAATGAACAATTATGTCATGGAGAGGGTGCAACTAGAGTGCTCTTTGGAGGCGAAGGTCATGAGGCTTTGCTTCACATATTTCAGGCATGTTGCTAGGAGGGACTATTCCATCGACAGGAACATGATTCTTGGAAAGGTAGAGGCTCAGCTAAGGAGAAGAAGACCTTTGACCAGGTAGATTGACACAGTGACTCCTGCAATGGGCTCTAATGTGTCAGAAAGTATGAAGGTGGCAAAGGACAACACAGGCTCTGATCTGTTTGGGTCATATTCTACTCTATGGTACCTAACAACAACAACAACATTAAAGTGCTTTAATGTAAAGCAGAGTAATTGGTGTATCAGCAAGCAGGGTTGTGTCATCTGCATAACGCCGATTATTAATAGATCTTTCACCAGTCTTGACCCCGCACTTCTCCTCATAGAGCCCAGCCTCCCGGATAATCTGTTCTGCATACAGGTTGAAAAGGTATGGAGATAGGACACATCCCTGGCATACACCCTTCCCAATTTTGAGCCATGCAGTTTTTCCTTGCTCTGTTCTGACGACTGCCTCCTGGTCCAAGTATAGGTTTCTCATTAGTACTATCAAGTGTTCTGGCAACTTAGAATTGAAGAGAGGCTCAGGAGGTGGGGACTTCAGCTTCCCCACCCAAAAGGTGACATACTAGGTATTGGAGAGATGAGATGGACTAGCATGGGGCATTTTGAGTCAGATGATCATATGATCTATTATGCCAGAGACAAAATGGTGAGGGAAAATGAGGTTGCTTTCATAGTGAAAAAAACCATTTCTAGATGTGTCTTGAAATACAATACGGTGAGTGACAGAATAATATCCATACTCATACAAAGAAGTCCAGTGAATACCACCATCATTCAGATATATGTAACAACAACAGAGCCAAAGGAGAGGAAATAGAAGATTTCTACCAATTTTTGCAGTCAGAAATTGCCTGAGCATGTAATCAAGATGTATTAATAATAATGTGTGACTAGAATGCAAAAGTTGGGAACAGAGGAGAAGGATCAGTGGTTGGAAAACGTGGACTTGGTGACAGAAGTGAAGCTGAAGATAGAATGATTGACCTTTGCATGACCAATGACATATTCATTTAAAATACATTTTTATAAGAAACATACACAAATCCTCACCAACAGGACAATAGACAGCAACATGATAGAAGAAGAAAGGATTGAAGTTGCCAATTATTTCATTGGTTTGATCCATAGTCAACATCCTTGCCAGTCAAAAACTACAGTTAAGAAATCAGAAGTTGAGTTCCCAAAAAGAAAATGGGAAAATATGTCATCAAAGTCTTCTCTAGATATGTATCACACAATAGGCCATGTAAGCTTGATCCCAGTTTGTCTCTTATGAACTTTATGGTTTTGTGCTTTACTCCTAGGTCTCTGATCCACCTTGAGTTGATTTTGTGTATGGTGTAAGATGTGGTTGCTGTTTAAGATTTCTTCAGGTAGCAGTCCAGTTTTGCCAGCACCATTTGTTGAAGAGGTTGCTATTTCCCCATCTGATAGGTTTTATTTCTTTGTTGATTATCAGTTGATCATATAGATATCTGGGTCCATTTCTGGTTTCTCAATTCTGTTCCATTGGTCTGTGTGCCTCTCCCACTGTTGTATCAGTACACTGCTATTTTAGTTTCCACTATGTACTAAGTTTTGAGGTCAGGGAGGGCTAGTCCTCCCACTTTACTTTTTGTTTTGCAGAACTGCTTTGCTTATTTGGAGTCTCTTTCCTATCCAAATAAACGTAACAATTTCACTTTCAAACGCCTTGAAAAAGTGAATTTGGTATCTGTATTGGGGTTGCATTGAACATGTAGATTGATTTTGGTATGACTATCATTTTCACAAGATTAAGTCTTCCTACCATGAGCACATCACCATCCCTTTGGAGACAGTACAAGTAAACTTAAGAGACACTGGACACAGGAAGAAGAAAAAAAAGTCTCTCTGACAAGCTGTCAGGTCATGGGTCGAACAATGGGAGTTTAATTAATTGTGAAGGCATTTGGTAGAAGTGAAGTGGTATCCTGCTGGAGAGTGGAGCTGGGAAATAAGTGGGTCAAGGCACTGGGCTAAGGGCAGGGACTACACTGTAACTAATGGTCAACTCCAAAATAAGGGATGTATCTTTCACTATTCCACAAATTGCTGTCTGTCAGATACTCCTCTAAATCTAAACATTCAGATTAAGACAG
>NW_006400232.1:464061-464578 GCF_000299155.1 Elephantulus edwardii | reverse complement strand
AACAACAACAACAACAACCGTGAACAGGCAAAGTTTAACAAGACAGCAAGTATGATGAAGAGGATGTGGAGGATAGAAAGTATGATATACTACTCCGGAGACGAAAATGTGAGGAAAAATGGGGTTGCTTTCATATCAGAAAAGTCATTTCAGGATCCATCTTAAAGTACAATATTGTGAGTGACAGGATAATATCCACACGCATACAAAGAAGTCCAGTGAATACCACTATCATTCAGATATATGCACCAACAACCAGAGACAACTAAGAGAAAAATAGAAGATTTCTACCGCCTTTTTTTTGTTACATATTTTTATTGTTTTTCATACAGTCATTCATATACATTCTGTCTCATGCAGGTATATTATGTTTTATACAATCTTTCATTTTCCTTGTATTCCATTCATTTATATTGCATTTTCCCCCATTACAATCACCTTACTAATAATTACATTCCCCAAAGCATGCAAGCCAGTTACTTCATGTCTCATACCATAATATCCCCATTTCTTATTT
>NW_006400232.1:457939-462816 GCF_000299155.1 Elephantulus edwardii | reverse complement strand
ATGTGTCCTGTCTCCATGCCTTTTCAACCTGTTAGCAGAACAGATCATCTCGGAGGCTGGACTCTATGAGGAGAAATGTGGCATCAGGATTGGTGGAAGATCCATAAACAATCTGCGTTATGCAGATGACACAACCCTGCTTGCTGAAACTGAGGAGGACCTGAAGAGCTTGCTGCTGAGGGTCAGGGACTGCGGGCTTCAATATTGATTGAGGCTCAATGTGAAGAAAACAAAGATTCCCACCACTGGACCAACTGGCAGCATGAGGATGGATGGTGAAGAGATTGAGATTGTTCAGAGCTTTAGTTTACTTGGCTCCACAATCAACACACTTGGCACCAGCAGCCAGGAAATTAAAATACAAATTGCCATGGGAGAGTCTGTTGTTAGGGACCTCTCTAAAGTACTCAAGAGCAATGGTGTGTCTCTGGAGACAAAGGTGCGTCTGTTATAGTCCATGGTCTTTGCAACCACTTGTTATGCATCAGAGAGCTGTACAATGACCAAGGAGGATAGAAGGAGAATTGATGTTTTTGAGCTTTGGTGTTGGAGAAGAGTGCTGAAGGTGCCATAGACTGTTAAGAGAACAAACAGATTCATCCTGGAGAGGATTAAACCGGGCTACTCCTTGGAGGCAAGGATTCTGAGGCTTTGTCTGACATACTTTGGAGAGACAGGTCCCTGGAGTGGGACATCATGCTTGGAAGGGTGGAGGGCAGGCGCAGGAGGGGAAGGCCTTCTTGGAGATGGATTGATTCGGTGACTGGGGCAACCAGGATGAGTGTGTTGGGGCAATGAGATTGGCACAGGACAGAGCAGAGTTTAGAGCTGTTGTACATAGGGTGGCTATGAGTTGCAAGCGACTCGACGGCACATAACAACAACAACAAATATATACATATTTGGTGGAATTGTAAAATGATACAACCACACTGGAAAGGAGTTTGGCATTTCCTCAGAAAGCTGAATGCAGAAATTCCATATGACATTGCTTGGAATATACCTAGGGAAAAAAAATGAGAAGTGAGACACAAATGGAGATGTGTATACTAATGTTCAAAACAGCATTATTCACCATCATGAGAACATGGAAACAGTTCTAATATCCAGCCACAATCGCAAGGATTGAGAAATTATGGTATAGCCACAGGATGGAATAATACTACACAGCACACAGGAAAAACAATTTTGTAAATCACTGCCTAACTTGAGAGGAACTGGAGAGCATTGTGCTAAATGAACTAACTCTGTCCTATAAGGGCAAATACTGTAGAAGACCATTATTGTAGAAATAGATAACTAGTAAAATGTATACGAGGACGGGGAGAGTGGGAGCACAGGGGTGAGGACTGGTGGGTGGGGGCGTAATAATAGGGATTGCACAATATGATGGGTGGAGGAACGCGTGAGTTTAAAAATTGAGAAAGATGCAGTGTGAAAAACAATGTATATCAACTTTTTAAGTAAATATGTATAAAATGAAAAGTTTATATTAAAAAGAAAAGAGACTTCTGTAGAGTGCTAAAGAGCAGAGACATCAGTCTTAGGACAAATGTGCACATGATCTAAGCTATGGTCTTTTTAATAGTTTCCTATGTATTTGAAAACTGCATAATGACTAAATATGACAGAAGAAAATTTGATGTCTTGATTGTGATCCTGGGGAAAAATATTGAAGATCCCATGGACTGCTACTAAGAGAACAAACAGGATTGTTCTGGAGGAGATAATACCAGGGTACTCATTGGATGCAAGGATGGTGCAACTATATCTCACATATTTGGGGCATGTTGTTAGGAGGGACCAGTTCTTGGAAAAGGACATTTTACTTGGAAAATTAAGAGAGAATGATTCACAACAAGATGAATTGACACAGTGACTGTAACAACAGTATGAGGCAAGGTTCTTTTTTTATTTTTTTTAAACCTGCTACTCGTAGGCTCACTCTAAGTAATACTTGAATTGATGGTATATAACAATAACAAAAAAAATATTGCAGAGAGAGAGAATCCATTTTTGTAATAATGTGATAACCACAAAAAAGTTAGAAGGAAAGAAACGCCATGCAAAAAGAAACAAACTAATACTAAGCTCTCTTTTCCCTTGCAAAAAAGGTATTTTTGATGCTTTTACAAGATTCCAAAAAGAAGACTTCAGGGATTATGTTGGAACCACAGTATCACAGGACGCTGGGACAGCTGTCTGGTGACAGTGAGTATGGAATGAATCATGTAATTTCTGCTTAAGGGGAAAGGAATGCTAAGATTTTTCATTCAGAAACTCCATGTTTTAAAAATTCAGTAGAGTATTTCAGGAAAGAAGAGGTGTAAATTGTTAGAGAGATTATAAGTAAGATGCAGAAAACAGAGATTAACTGTGGCTTAAATGAAACAAACATGTGCTTGCAGTAAAATGTTATTCTTCAGTATGTAATTGTTTAGTAAATAAGACAACCCAAGTGAGTAAAATTTTCAACCACAGTGGACAGTGTTTGGTGGAGCTCCCCAATTAAAATAAGCTTGGAGGGAGGAGTGGCATCCACTTCTATAATGTCTTGCCTCCAGAAACACTATCAACCTGGAGAAAGGATGAAAGTCACACAAGTGTTGAGGACTTCTGTTAATAGGGTTGCTATGAGTTGCCTCTGACTTGACGGCACTTAACAACAGCAACAACAACAACAACAACAACAACAACAACAACAGTGAGTAAAATTAGGATAATTATTCCGTCTTCATTACAAACCAGTCCAGCCTACATTTATTGCATGATTATTAATTATATACAGGTCCTTTGCTGGTAACAGGTTTACCCTTAAAAAGGCTAGATGTGGAAATTACCTTCGGAGCTATGGTCTGTTCAGACCAAATATGGTACTGGGCTTCACAGAGCTCTGTGAATAGGTATTAACTGCAGAGTTCAGATTATATTCTAGATGCAAGGCTGCAGCTTCACTTCCATTCAATTTATAGTATATTTATGAGCAACTTTGAAATGCATATTTGTGACATTCATAGAAACATTGATTTGACTCTGGCTGGGTGAAGAGTAGGAAATCTCAGTGACTTCCTTCAGAAACATACGTCGTTTAGGGACACAGACTCATAATGAAGAAGTTTTAAAAAATGTTATATTTTATAACTTTTTCTTGCCAACACTACTACTTTACTTTCTCACCAGCAAGCACAGTAGTTTACTCTGCTTTCCCGCTAGGGTATAGTATTGGTAGGTTTAAAAAGAATAAAATATAAAGTAACTACATATTTCCTTCTATTTAAAATGTACATAGTGGTTTCTCAGTAGTGTGTGTGTGTGTGTGTGTTAATATTTTGTTTTGATTTACATACGAAAGTTATATGAATTGTGTTTTATTTACATAAATTGTGTTTCATGCATTCCTCCATTCACCATGTGTTTCATATTATCATTACCATATATCGTGCTTTATAAAATGAATCACCATTGATCCATGCCCACCATGACCCCACCCTTGCTGGTCCCTATGGAATCTCTTCTAATTCCTTCACTCCCCTTACTCTTCTCATCAAACTCTTCAATCTCAAGATTTCCCACACCCTTTCTATCCTCTGTCTCCCTCCTGCTTCCTCTTCCCCCTTTGTACTTAAGTACACATCTTCCTAGTAATTCTTCTATTCTTACACTAATGGTCTTATGCAGTATCTGTCCTTACAATACTGAGTTGTTTCACTCAGTATAATGCTCTCCATCCTCTCCCATGTTATACAGTATTTTTCAAAAGCATTGCTCCTGAGTGTTGCATAGTTTTTCAACATATAAATGTACCACAATTTCTTTTAGTTTGTTAGTGGACATTTTATCTGTTTCCATTTTCTTGCTATTGCTGCTATGAACATTGGTGTATGTATCTCCATTTGTATTTGTGTCTCGATTATGTTTTCCTCGGGGTATATTGCTACCAATGGAATAGCTGGTCACACGGAATTTCTATGTTCAGCTTTTTAAGAAAATTGCAATCTGTCTTCCAGAGTGGTTGTACTGTTTCACAATCTCACCAAAAAATTATAAAAGTTCCAAACTCTCCTCTCCATACCCTCTCTATCATTCATTGATTGCTGTCCTATTAAAGTTTACCATTGCTACAGAGGTGAGATTGTACCTCATTGTGGTTTTGATGTGTATCTACTTTATTGCTAGTGATTTTGAACATCTTTTTTGTGTGTTCATTTGCCCTCTAAATGTATTCTTCCATGAAAGTCTTTCCATGTCTTTTGGACAATTTGTAATTGAGTTATCAGCCTTTATCTTTTGGAGGTCTCGTAGGATTCTATAAACTTTTGTTATAAGACCCTTGTCTGAGATGGCATTGCTATATGTTCTTTTCCTCAGTCAAAATGTATTCTTTTCATCTTATTGGAAAAAGTTTTAGATGCATACAGTGGTTTTAGGCAGTTCCATTTATTGATGTCATCCTCTCCTAATTGTGCATTTCTGACTGTATTTAGCAGCCATACCATAGGCTAGGCCTTCTCAATTTTGTATCATTTTTTCCTCTTATAATCTTTATAGTTTTGGGCTTTACTCCTAAGTCTCTACTCTATCTTAAGTTGATTTGTGTGTATGGTTTAAGATGTAGATCTTGCTCTAGCTTTCTGCAAGTACAAGTCCAGTTTTGTTAGCATCATTTATTAGAGATGTTGCCATTTCCCATTTAATGGGTTTTGTTTTCTTGTCAAACACTAGCTGACTGTGATTAGATAAGTTAATTTCTGGGTTGTAATTTATGTTCCGTTGGTCTATGTGTCTGTCATTTTACTAGTGCAATGCTCTTTTGGTTATGTCAGCTGTGTATTAGGTACTGGTACAATGACAGACACATAGATCAATGGAATAGAATT
>NW_006400232.1:455181-456496 GCF_000299155.1 Elephantulus edwardii | reverse complement strand
GAAAAAGAAAAAAATCAGGGAGTGCTATGTCTCCCACTTCATTCTTCTACTTCAGAAGTACTTGACTTATTCAAAGTATTTTCTTTTCCGAACAAACTTTCTATTGACTTTTACAATACTGTGATAAATGAATTTGGTTTCTCTATTGGTATTGGATTGAATAGGTAGTTTATTCTTGATAGGACTGCCATTTTCACTATATTGAGTCTTTCTATCTGTGAACAGGACAGTTTTTCCATTTATTTAGTTCTCTTATTCTTTCTTGTAGTAGTGTTTTGTAGTTTTCTTTATAAATATCTTAATGTCTCTAGTTTGGTTTATTCCCAAGTGTTTCAATTTGTGCTTGGCTTTTAAAAATTGCTTTTTTGGTTTCCTTTTTTTGAGTCTCCTTTGTAACTGTAGAGAAGTCCTTCTGAGTTTTGTATATTGAACTTGTGTCTTACCACACTACTAAATTGTTCTACTAGGTCTTAGAGCTATTTTGTGGAGTCTTTAGGTTTTTCTAAGTACCCTATCATATTGTCTGCATACAGTGACACTTTTACATTTTACTACCTCTTTGCCAGTTTGTATGTTTCTTAGTTCATTCTCTTGTCATATTGCCCTAGTAAGTACCTCCAATACAAGATTGGAGAGGAGTGGTTAAAGTGGGCATCCTTTTCTGGTTTCTGTTTGCAAAGGGAATGCTTTTAGTCTTTTTCCATTAAGAATAATCTTAACTCTTCATTTTATGTATATACTTTTCAGTATGCTGAGGGAATTTACTTCTATTCCTATTTTGCTGTGTGCTTAATTAAGAAGGAGTGTTGGATTTTTACTAATTACATTGATTGTTTTTCTTGTATTAAATTAAGCTTTCATACTTGTTATGAATCCCACCTGGTTATGATGAATTATTTTTTTGAGGTGTTGTTGGTATCTATTAGCTAGGATATTATAAAATATTGCATAGTGCCACTGTTGTAGAATGGGACTGACATCAGGTTTGGGGAGAGACTGAGAAAAAATGGATAAATAATGTATACTGCACTTAAACAGAAGAGGGAGAGAATAGTCTAATAGCGATATATGATTGGGTATTATCATTATGACAAGAGTCGAGAATGAAGGTTGCAGAGTGGAGCATACTCAGGATGGGAGTGGGGAGGCATTGTATATCAACGAAGAAATTTTTCTTTTACTTTTCGACGGGAAGAGCAAACTGGAGGGGGATGGGTGAGGCAGGGAGAAAAATGGTACAATTAATGAGTGGAAATCCAAAATATCTGTAAATGTTCATTAAAATTAATAAAATTTAAAAAAAATTAAAAATATT
>NW_006400232.1:453391-455081 GCF_000299155.1 Elephantulus edwardii | reverse complement strand
AAAAAATTAAAAATATTTTACATCTATTTTCCTGAGAATTTTTTGGTGTGTAGTTTTCATTTTTAGCAATGTCTTTGCCTGGTTTTGATATTATGATTATGCTTGCTTCATGGAAAGATTCTGAAGATTCTGAAAGTATTTTTTCTTTTACTATTTCTGGAATAATTTAAGTACAATTGGTATAGGTCTTTTCTGAATGGTAGAATCCAGCTGTAAACCCTCTGGGCCAGGACTTTTGTTATTGTTATTGTGGGGTATTTTTTTTGTTTCTTTGTTTGTTTTGGTTGTGTGTGTGTGTGTAGGGAGAAGTGTTTTTTTATTATGTGCTCTTCTTTCTTTTTTGATGGGTCTATTCAAATGATCGACCTACATCTCACTGTGTAATGTGGATGAGAGGTGAGTTCCAAGGAATTTGGTCATTTGTTACCATGTATTTCTAGTTAAATGTATGTTCTTGTGAGTTTTCTTGTGTTTCTTCCAAGAATTTGCCTCTAGACTGGCATATAGAATATTGTTCACTTATTACTATAAATGGCAATTGGTACTAACATGTGTATCAGAAAACTGCATAATTTGTTTAAATTAATTTTAATGAAAGTTTATAGAGACTTAGGGTTTCCATTCATTCATTTTTGGTCTTTTCTCCCTGTCCACATCTCCCCCACAAATTGTTCTTCTATTTGAAAAGTAAAAGAAAAATTCTTTCATTGTTTTACAATCCCTCCCCCCAGGCCCACTCTACTGTGAAGCCTTCATTCTGGACTCTTGTCATGACAATGATACCTAGTCATATATCCCTTTTAAACAATTTTCTCCCTCATCTGTTTCAATGCAGTATTTATCTCCTTTTTCTCAGTCTTCCCTCAACCCCAATGTCAGTCCCATTTTATAGCAGTATCCCTATGCAATATTTATCCTTTTGTGGCTGAGATATTTCACACAGCATAAGGTCCTCCAGGGTCACACATTTTGTATCATATTTCATTAGTTTCTTGTGTTTCAATGCAGCATATTCCATTGTGTGACTATACCACCGCTTCTCTATCCATTCGTTTGTTGATGCGCACTCGTGTTGTTTCCAAATCTTTGCTATTGTGAACAAAGCCGCAATAAACATGGGTGTGCATACATCTGCTTGAGTGCTGGTTATGGTTTCTTTAGGGTATATTCCCAGCAGTGGAATTGCTGGATTAAATGGTATTTCTTTTTTTTCCTTCCCCCCCTCTTTTATTATCATTATTAATTTAATTTTATTTTTTCTCTTTTTAAAAATTTTATTTTAATAATTTTAATGAACATTTACAGAGATTTTGGATTTCCATTCCTTCATTTTTCTCCCTGCCGAGCCCTCACCCCACTTTGCTCCTCTCTTTGAAAAAGTAAAACAAAAATTCTTTCTTTGGTATACAATCCCCGTGCACCCCTCCCAACACCCCAGGTACACTCCACTATGAACTCTTAACTCTGGACTCTTGTGATAGCTATAATACCCCATCATATATCGCTTTTAAATTATTATCTCCCCCATCTGTTTCAATGCAGTATACACAATTTATCCAGTTTTTTTTCAGTCTTACCCCAACTCTGATATCAGTCCCATTCTACAATAGTGGCACCATGCAGTATTTGTCCTTTTCTGACTGAGATGTTTCACTCAGCATAATGTCCTCCAGGGTCACCCATTTTGAAT
>NW_006400232.1:451437-452155 GCF_000299155.1 Elephantulus edwardii | reverse complement strand
CTCCTTGAAGAATGGGGTTGGTATTTGTATTGGGATTACATTGAATGTGTAAATTGCCTTTGGTAGTATTGCCATTTTCACAATATTGAGTCTTCCTATCCATGAGTAAGGAATATTCTTCCACTTCTCCAGGTCTCTTTTTGTTTCTTGTAGTAGTGTTTTATAATTTTCTTTGAATAGATCCTTTGTGTTTCTGGTGATTTATTCCCACGTATTTAAGCTTGTGATTCATTATTGTGAAGGGTATTGCTTTTCTTACTTCAGGATCTGTACTCTCTTTGTCACTGTAGAGAAATCCAACTGATTTTAGTATGTTGATCTTGTTGCTGAATTAGTCAACTATGTCCAATAGTTTTCTTGATGAGTCTTTAGGGTTTTCTAAGTATACTATCATATCTTCTGCATAGAAAGATAATTTTACCTTCTCTTTGCCAATTTAGATACCTCTTATTTCCTACTCTTGTCTTATTGCTATCGCTAAGACTTCCAATACAATAGTGAATAAGAGAGGTGAGAATGGGCATCCTTGCCTAGCTCCTGTTCTTAAAGGGAATGCTTTAACCTCTCTCCATTGAGAACCAAGTTGGCTCTTGGGTTGGCACAAATACATTTTTTCTATGTTAAAGAAATTCTCCTCTAATCCTATTTTGTTGAGTGTTTTCATCAGGAAAGGGTGTTGGATTTTGTCAAAGGCCTTTTCTGCATCAATTGATAGGAT
>NW_006400232.1:449266-450527 GCF_000299155.1 Elephantulus edwardii | reverse complement strand
AGTCAATGAAACACAGATAGACATTCCTCTGGTATTCCCTGCTTTCAGCCAAGATCCATCTAACATCAGCTACAATATCTCTAGTACCACTTCCCCTTCTGAAACCAGCCTGGACTTCTGGTAGTTCTTTGTTGATGTGCTGTTCCAGTCACCCTTGCATACCTGTTATAAATCCCACTTGGTCATGGTGAATTCTTTCTATGATGTATTGTTGAATTCTATTAGCCAGTATTTTATTCAGCATTATTGCATCTATGTTCATAAGAGATATTGGCCTACAGTTTTCTAATTTGGTGGTGTCCTTTCCTGGCATTGGTATCAAGGTTGTTTGTTTCATAGAAGGAGTCTGGGAGAATTCTATTTTTCTCTATTTCCTGAAATAGTTTATGTAGAAATGGTGACAGTTCTTTTCCGAATTTTGGATAAAATTCACTTGTAAAACCATCAGGTTCAGGACTTTTTTTTGGTTGGAAGTTGTTGTATTACCTTTTCAATTTCTTCTTTTGTAATGGGTCTGTTCAGATGTTCAATTTCAGTTTCTGTTAGATTAGGTAGGTCGTGCATTTCTATGTATTTGTCCATTGCCTCTAGGTTTTCATATTTGTTTGAGTATAATTTTTCATAATACTCTAATGTTAGCTTTTTATATTAAAGTTGCTTCTGTTGTGATGTCTGATTCATCTCTTATTCACATTATTTCTATGTTCTCATTCTTTTCTTTTGTGAGTTTTGCTAATGGTTTATTGATTTTATTGACCTTTTCAAAGAACCAATTCCTAGTTTTGTTGAAAATTTCAATTATTTTTTTTTCTATTTCATTTATTTCTGCTATAATTTTTTGTAATTTTGGGTTTTTTAAAGGGTGTCAGGTTTTCTTGCTGTTCTTTTTCAATTTGCTGAAGATATTCAGTTACAGAGTCAATGGTCAATTTTTCTTGCCTTTTGATGTGTTTGCTTATTGCTATAAATTGACTTCTGATTGCTGCTTTGGCAGTGTCCCAGAAGTTTTGGTAAGTGGTATTTTCATTATTATTTGTTTCCAGAAACTTTTTAATCTCATTTCAGGCTGCTTCGAAGGAAATGGCAAAAAATAATGCTCCAGGAATAGATGCTATACCAATTGACATATTTCAGTTAACAGATGCTGCCCTGGACGTGCTCACTAAGTTGTGCCAAGAAATCTGGAGAACGACCACTTGGCCAACTGACTGGAAGAGATCAATATTTGTTCTTATCCCAAAGAAAGGTGACCCAACAAAAT
>NW_006400232.1:434944-448196 GCF_000299155.1 Elephantulus edwardii | reverse complement strand
ATGGACTGCTAGGAAAACAAACAGATTTGTCCTGGAAAGGGTTAAACCGGGTGGCTCCTTGGAGGCAAGGATTCTGAGGCTCCGTCTAACATGCTTTGGACATGTTGTGAGGAGAGACCGATCCTTGGAGAGGGACATCATGCTTGGGAAGGTGGAGGGACAGCGCAGGAGAGGAAGGCCTTCTATGAGGTGGATTGATTCAGTGACTGAGATAATTGGGTTGGGCATGTCAGTGATAGTGCGATTGGCACAGCACAGAGCGGAGTTTAGGGCTGTTGTTCATAGGGTCGCTATGAGTCGCAGGAGACTCAAAGGCACATAACAACAACAACAACAACACCCAGTCATGTTGAAACAAGTAGTTATTCCACTTCCAAATACATTTTTTCCTTTATCTCCTAATTATTAATTTCTAATTTTGTAGCATTATGGTCTGAAAAGATGCTTTGTATTATTTATATGTTTTTTTTTAAATTTATTGATGCTTGCCTTGTGTCCTAGAATGTGATCTATTCTATGTGAGAATAGAGAATTCTATGTGAGAATGTTCCATGTACATTTGAGAAGAAGGTATACTGTGGTGGTTTTTTTTGGGGGGGGTGCATTAGCCTATAAATATCAATGAGGTCAAGTTGGATTGCTGTGTAGTTTAATTCTTCAGTATCTTTGTTGAGTTTCTTTCTGGTAGTTCTATCTTTTCCTGAAAGGGGTGTATTGAAGTCTCCAAGTATTATAGTAGTGTTGTCTATTTCCTTTTTCAGTTTTGTTAATGTTTGTTTTATGTATTTTGCAAGTCTTTCATTTGGTGCACAGGTATTAATTACTGTTATGTCCTCTTGTTCTATTGACCCTCTCAGCATTATGTAGTCACCTTTCTTGTCCTTTGTGATGGTTTTTACATTAATATTTATTTTATTAGAGATTAGTATTGCTACTCCTGCTTTTTCTGGTTGCCGTTTGCTTGTTATATTTCTCCCCAACCTTTTTTTTTTTTAAGTCAGTCTTTATTTTCGTTTTTCAGGTGTGTCTCTTGTAGACAACATATTGATGGATTTTGGTTTTTTATCCCGTCTGCTACTCCTTTTCTCTTCAGCAGTGTATTTAAACCATTTACATTCAGTGTGATTATTGAGAGGCAATGTCTTATTGCTATCATTAGGTTGAGTTATTTTTGGTGTTGTTGCTAGTTATTTTGGTCCATGATGCTTTCTGTGGTATCTCTGTAAGAAGGACATCTCAGAGTCTTTCCTGCAATGCTGATCTTGTTTTTACAAACTCTCTTAGGTTCTGCTTTTCTGGGAATATCTTGGTCTCTCCTTTATATTTGATGGATAATTTTGCTGGGTACAGTATTCTTGGTTGACAGTTGTGTTCTTTGAGTGTTTGATATATGTCCTTCCACCCTCTTCTTGCTTGCATGGTTTCTTTTGAGAAATCAGCACTTAAACTTATCTGCTCTCCTTTATAGGTTACTCTTTGTTTCTTTCATGCTGTTTTCAGGATTCTCTCCTTATATTTGGTTCTGGCAAATTTAACTATGATATGCCTTGATGTTTTTCTTTTGGAGTCTAATCTATATGGTCTTCGCTGAGGTTCCTGAATATATATTCTCTCATTCTTCTTTATGCCTCGGAAGTTTTCCTCTAGTAATTCTTCCACAACTTTTTCAGTGCCTTTACTTGCTTCTTCCTTTTCTGGGATTCTAATGATGCACATGTTATTTCTCTTGATGGTGTCCCACATTATTCTTAGCTTTTCTTGTTTTTCCTTCCTTTTTGAGTCTGCTTTCTGCTCTAGAAGATTAGTGGTGACAATTTTGTCTTCTATTTCACTGGTTCTGTGTTCTATCTCCTCAACTCTGCTCATGTGTCCCTCCATCATGTTGACAGCATCTGAACATTGGACCTCATATTTTGGATAGTGGTTTCTTATTTTTCTAGTGTCGCTAATGCCTCATTTGTTTTCTCCACATTGTTCTGAACTGTTTTGGGTTTGTTTTTTTTTTTTTTAGTTCCTCCTGGTTTTTGCTTGTAGTGTCCTGTAATTCTTCAAGTTTGTCTTTCATCCATTGAAAATATTCAATCATTGTTCTTTTAAGCCATCAAACTTTCTAGCTTCAGGAAATCCATTGATACTGTGTCACTCTTTAAGGGGGTGACATCTTGTGTTGTGCTTGTGTATTGTGTGGGATAGCTTACTTTCTTCAAGACATTGATATGTTCTTGATTTGAAGACAATGCTCTAGAGGGCAGTTTTGTAGCTATCCCACTTGTGCTTTTCTCTTAACTTCTGACTCCAGGGAAATGTCAGTTCAGAGCCTGTGAGAGCAGCCTCTTGTAAGTAAGACAGGTCAAGGTGCTCCAGATTAAAGGCAGGTTGATTAACCAGACATAGAAACACAGGTGTGGAACCAAATGGGATGGGGCATGCACATAGGTGGCAAAATCACAAGGGCAGGTCCACCACTTGGGGGACCTCACTCAGACCTCAATTGTTTAGGTGTGCTTACAATTTGGGTCCCTATTCAAATTCCAGCTGTCTGTCTCCCATCCAGTGGTTTTCATTCAGTGGTCTCTGTCCAGTGGCTCTCATGCAGGTGTCCTTGCACAGTGGCTCCTGCCTAGGCAGGGCCCTGCGTCCAAGGGGACCCAACAAGACAAAGTCAAATCCCCACCAACCCACTTGCCTCTGGCTGGTCTGCAGTGTCCACAGAAGTTCATCCAAATTACCACTGGCCTGCTGGATCCTGGACAGTTGGCATGGCCTGAGAGAGGTCTGCCAAATTCCCACCACTGGGCTCACCATTGGGTACTCTCCCAGATAATCGATAGTGCCCAAGAAAACCCAATTAGGATCCTACCAGCCTTTCTCGTGGCAGATCAGTCCCACAGCAGCTCGATTGGTGGCTTCAGATGATGGCGGCATCCACAGTGTGCCTTTGTGTGCTTACACAGAATCGTACTGTCCACGGCTGTTGGTAGGTCTCTGTGCTGCGTGAAGGAGTCTCTAGTGGCCCTGGAGCATCGCCAGGGGTGCAGGGCTGTGGCGAGGTCACCAGGGTGTGCTAGAATTGTGGAGGCACCGGATGGTGATGGGGTGGTTTCCCTGGACAGGGTGCTGTGGTGAGGGTGGGGGTGCGGGGCTTGGTCCCTGCTGCGAGTTAGGGGTTACAGTTTGTTCCCATATATTAAGCTGCCAAGTCACCAGTCCTCAGCAAGTAAGACTTCCCGCACCATTTTCTGAATGTACCCTGCATAATATTAAAGCTTAAATAACTGAAATCCAGTCATCACTTATTCTTACCTTTATTGCTTCTAGTATGAACCTTGATACCCTTTTCAACATATTTCTTTCTAAAGAAAAGGAACTTTTACTTTGAAAGTTAAGATACATACATGGTTTTGCCTTATTCATTAAATGGCTCTTAACGTATCTGATCTTTGGTTGAAGGTAGAAAATGGTTTGGTGGTTTGATGGAAGCTGTTATCTTCAGAAATCTTTCTCTAAATCACTTTCCTTAAGAAGTTCTCCTTTTGGGGAAAGATCCAGTTTTTCAAGAAACTGCTCAAAAACTTGCACATAAGGAGCTAGACTAGTCTTGTTACAATCTCTCATTTTATGTTTTACATCAGACTCCGCTTCATTTTTCTCTTCATTAGTGGACATGATATCCTGTTCATGGCAGATGAAGCTTATGGTTAGAACAGCTAATTGATCATGTTCAACATTATGTAAATCAATAGGAACAGAAATCTGATCTATTTTAGGATGAACTCTAAAAGTGTTCTTCAGCTAATAATTGACTCCTTTGCTAACATTGATATTCAGCCTTGGAAAGCAGTACTAGAACATGATCTTCCATTCTGTCCAAGGCCCATATCTGTCATTTTTTTATGTTATTCTGATATTTACTGGTGAGTTTCTTCAAATATTCCTAATGCTGAAGTGAACTGTAATACTTTTAGAAGCCTTATTGAAGTTAATCATGCATCGTTTCAGCAACAATGGCTAAAATCCCTTGCTTTCTTTATTTTCTTATCCCAGCTTTCTTTATTTTAAAAACATCTTGGTCAATCAAAGCATATTCTTTAAAGTATTTTAAAATTATGTTTATAGATTTTCTTACAAATAGCTGGACTTTTTGACTGAGGACAACTTTCTTTGTAACTTCTGAACTATCCTTTAAAAGACTCAAATACTCAACTATTCCAGAACACACTGCAGAGGACAGTTTTCTAACTGATTCATGATAGATCCAACAACAAATACCTCTCCTTCCAGAACACAACCAAAGATAATATTTAAATCAAAAGTCCTCCTTTAATGCTCTGTTGATTATATCCATGGCCATTGTAATGAGGGTCCAACACTTAAAACATATGTCTGCAGAAATACGACTTCTCCTCACACCATCATAATCAGTCATATTGATGTCAAATACCTGCTCTTTTTTCTGAGCTGGAAGAATCCCAGCTTTAATGTATTGTGTTGACTGGGTCTGTGGGAATTTACTGCACCTAAATCAGTCTTGTGCAAGCAAGATTCTGATGAAGATTATCCAAAAATGACTAGAACAGCATGTCAAAACAGAACTGTCAGAAGTGCAGGCTAAGTTTAGAAGAGGCTGTGGTACTAGGTATCTTGTAGCAAACGTTAGATGGATCTTGGTTGAAAGCAGAGAGCACCAGAGGGGTGTCTGTCTATATGTGTTTCATTAATGATGCAAAGGTATTTGACTACGTGAACCACAATAAACTGTGGCTGACTCTGAAAAGAATGGGAATCCCAGAACATTTGACTGAGAAAACTAAACTTGGACCAGAAGGCAGTCATAAGACCAGAGCTTGGAAACACTGCATAGTTCAAAACTGAGAAGGATCGACACCAGGGATGTGTTCTATCTCCATACCTTTTCAATCTATATGTAGAACAGATTATCCAGAAGGTATGGCTGTACGAGGAGAAATGTGACATCAGGATTGGAGGAAGACTCATCAACAATCTGTGTAATGGATTGAGAATTTATGGTACATTCACACAATGGAATATTATGCGGTATGCAGGAACAATGATTTTGTAAATTATTACCTAACTTGGGAGGGACTGGAGAGCATTATGCTGAGTGAACTAACTCAGTCCCACTAAGATAAATATTGTACCAAACGTCAGAAGGGGTGGGAGAGGGTGGAAGCAGAGGGATGAGGATATGCAGGGAGAGGGAGGCATTAATCATGGGATTGTACCATTTGATGGGTGGGGGGCAAGGGAAATTGAAAGAATCTGTTCTCTAAAAGAGTGTATTTTAATTTTGTAAATAAAAGAGGGTAATAATAACAATAGTAGTAGTAGTAGTAATAATAATAATAAACAATCTGCATTATGCAGATGACACAACCCTGCTCCCTGGAACTGAGGAGGCCTAAAGCACTTGTAGAAGGTCAAGGACTGCAGCCTTCAATATGGATTGAAGCTTAACATCAAGAAAACAAATATTCTCAGCACAAGGCCAATTGGTAGCATCACAAAATATGAAAAAAGGATTGATAGTATTAACAATTTATTCTTGCTCGTATCCACAATCAATGACAATGATTTGATTTAGGAAAACCTGCTATCAGGGGCCTATCCAGAATGCTGAAGAGCAATGATATCATTATAGAGACTGTCATGCAACTGATCCAAGTCATGGCATTCTCAATTGCTTGCTGTGCATCTGAGAGCTGGACAATGATTAAGGATGACAGAAGAAGAATCAATGCCTTTGAGTTATGGTGCTGGATAAGGTGTTGAACATACCATAGAGTGCCAAGAGACCAAACAAATTTGTCCTGGAGAGGGTTAAATCAGATTGTTACTTGGAGGTAAAGATTTTGAAGCTCTGTCTCATATACTTTGATCATGTTTCCAGGAGGGACCAGTTTTTGAAGAAAGATATCATGCTTAGAAGAGTGCATGTCAGTGCAGGAGAGGAAGCTCCTGAATAAGACAGATTGACACAGTGACTGTGACAGTGGGAACAGATATGTCAGAGAAGGTCAGGTTAGTTCAGGATAGGGCAAGATTCAGCACTAATTTTCATAGGGTATCTATGAGACATAGTCAACTTGATGACACGTAAAAACAACATTGTACTGGAAAAGTCTGCAGTCAGGGAGCTCTCTACATTACTTAGGAGCAATAATATTAGTTTGAAGACTAGAGGGTACTTGAGTCAGTCCATTGTCTGTTCAGTGACTTACTCTACATCTGAGAGCTGGAAAACTAATAAGAATGATAAAAGAATTGATGTCTTTGAAGTGTCATGTTAGAGAGGAGTACTGAACATCCTATGGACTGCTAAAAGAACGAGTAGATATTCCTTCGAGAAGGTACAGCCAGAGTGCTCCTTGGAGGCAAAGATGATAAAGCTTCATCTCACATACTTTGTGCATGTTGCTAAAAGGGATTATTCCTTGAAGAGGAACATCCTGCTTGGAAAGGTAGAGGGGTGGGGGAAGAAGAAGACCCTCACCAGATGGATTGACACAGTGACTTCAGCAATGCTTCAGGTATATCAGATATTGTGAAGATGACATATAATAAGACAAGATTCATATTTGCTGTTTATAAAGTTGCTATGGTTAATACTTCACTCAATGGCACCGAACAACAACAATATAATCTCATCACAGTCCTGGTCTGATTTGAAGGAAGTTTCCTAAGGATGCTTCCCGTAATTCCCTTTATCTTACAAAACATTTTAAAAGATGGATAATGAGCCGTGTTGAGGATGCTCCGTATCATCAAGAAAAAATGCCGTAAATGAAGTGCATTGTTTTGAACTTGGACTTCTGTGCTGGAAAACTCTATGACACCTGGGAAGGCCAAGGCACATGGAAATTTCCAAGAAACACTGGTTTCTGAATGAATGAGGATCTTTCTCCAGAATGAATGAAGAAAGAGAGGGCCTTTCTCTAGAGTTGACACCCTGAATTTGAACTTCTAGTCACTTCACCTGTAAGAAAATATATTTGTTTATTAAAACCAGTAAATTGTCTTATCTCTACTAGAGAAGTACTACATAACAAAGACACCAATTTAAGATATTTTTGCTCATTTATATAGAATCAGTTGTAATATTTCTTCATTTGTTTGTTATTTTGATTATTTGCATATTTTACCATTTTTTATCAATCTAATTTCTAGTTTGTCAAGATTAAATGATTCCTTTGAACAACTTTTTAAAGTTCTGCTTTTCCTTTGCTGTTTTCGATTTTATTTCTTTCTGCTCTGATCTTTGTTTTATCCTTTCTTCTGGTAGATTAAGGCTTCTCTTTCTAGTTACTGGAAACACTGAGTTGCTTACAGAGTTGAACACTTTCTTTTCTTTTATATAGACATTTATGTTGTTATGTTGTTATGTGCCGTTGAGTCGTTTGCGACTCATAACAACCCTATGTACAACAGCCCTAAACCCTGCTCTATCCTATGCCAATCGCATTGCCTCTGACACACCCATCCTGATTATCCCAGTCACTGAATCGATCCACCTTATAGAGGGTCTTCCCCTCCTGCACTGTCCCTCTACTCTACCCAGCATGATGTCCCTCTCCAAAGACCTGTCTCCCCTTACAACATGTCCAAAGTAAGTCAGAATCCTTGCCTCCAAGGAGTAGCCTGGTTTAATCCTCTCTAGGATGAATCTGTTTGTTTTCTTGGCAGTCCATTGTACACTCAATACTCTTCTCCAGCACCACAGCTCAAAGGCGTCAATTCTCCTTCTATCCTCTCCAGTCATTGTCCAGTTCTCTGATGCATAACAAGTGATTGCAAAGACCATGGCCTGTATCAGGTGCACCTTAGTCTCCAGAGAGACACCGTTGCTCTTGAGTATTTTAGAGAGGTCCCTAACAGCAGACTTTGCCATTGCAATACGTTTTTTTATTTCCTGGCTGCTGGTGCCAAGAGTGTTGAGCGTGGAGCCGAGCAAACTGAAGATGTTATCAATCTCAATCTCTTCGCCATCCATCCTGATGCGACCAATTGGTCCAGTGGTGAGAATCTTTGTCTTCTTGACATTGAGCCTCAGTCCATACTGAAGGCTACAGTCCTTGACGCACTACAGCAAGTGCATGAGGTCCTCCTCAGTTTCAACGAGCAGGGTTGTGTCATCTGCATAACGCAGATTGTTGATAGATCTTCCACCAATCCTAATGCCACACTTCTCATAGAGCCCAGCCTCTCAGAGAATCTGCTCTGCATACAGATTGAAAAGGTATGGAGATAGGACACATCCCTGGCGTACACCCTTCCCAGTTTTGAACCATGTAGTGTTACCCTGCTCTGTTCTGACGACTACCTCTTGGTCCAAGGATAGGTTTCACATTAGCACGATTAAATGTTCTGGGATTCCCATTCTATAGACATTTATAGAATTTCCTTTTATCATTTATTTTTCTCTTTGCCATAGAGTCAGAACCAGTTCATAGCTGACCATCTAGCTTATTTTAAGAGGCTATAAATCATAAGGGAAGGGATTGTTTATCTCTAAGTATCTAAGAATGTTTTGAATAAAAGCTATTCAATGTAATATTCATGGCAAACACTAAGAAAATATTCTAAAAATATCAATAAAAGGAAAGGTGATGGTAATCAAAAGGACTCACTGACAAATAAAAATACAAAATAAATTAAAAAATACAAAAATACAAAATAAAAAAATAAAAAAGTCCAAAAATAGTACAAATTATAAAAATAATACAAAATACAAAAATAAAACAAATTATTAAACACAAAAACAAGCTGACAAAAACTGAGACAACCTATTTTGGAAGGGAATGCCACTGGTGCTTCCAAGCTTGTTTTAATCGGGAAGCTCCAAAAACCACTATCCACCAGTAGTAACCTTTCTCACATTTGACACATCAGTGTCACAGTGTTCAGCTTCACTGCCAGAAATAGAAATAAAGATAAAATATAAAATTTATAAAAAATATAAAGAAAATGGAAAACCAAAACAAAACAGCCCATTAGAATCATGTGTAATTACATCAAAAGGAACAACAAATGTATGATTGAAATTCCAGAATATGAGCGGGACAAGGAAATTACTGAGAAAATCGTGGAAGAGGTACTAGATGAAAACTCCCTAGGTGTTATGAATAACAGAGGTATCCACATTCCAGAAGCTCAGCAAATACCAAATAGACTAGACCACACACACACAAAAATAATCATGACATATTAAATTCAAATTCTCCAAAATAACAGATAAGGATGAAATATCAAAAGCACTACAAGAAAAACAGTCACATACAAAGGAAAAGTAATTCGATTTAGTTCCGATTTCTCAGCAGAAACCAAGTGAGCAAGAAGACAGTGGGATGGCATATATAGAAAATTGAAAGAAAACTATATTCGTTTTCTCCTGGACACAAGAGCCTACTATTTGGTCCTAAAAGCCTTCTGAGGTCCCAACTCTTCTCACTATTTCTTAGTTGTTGGAATTGACGGAAAACCTCATAAGAAATTCCTTACCTCACCTCTGCCTCACTTCCGAGTTGTAAAACAACCCACTGGTAGATGGAATTTGCTCCAGGACTTAAGAAAAATAAATGACATAGTTGAGCCTCTACATCTTGTGGTTCCTAAACTTTTTACTATAATTGACAAAGTGCTAGTCAATAGGCCTTTTATTGTAAGAACTACCTTCCCTCTGTAACTTGATTTGTGCCACTATTAGAGCCTCTACTTGGAATATTAATGCTTTTTAATTTTTGACTCATGTACTTTTAACTTGTTAAATTTGTGTTTTCTAGGCTGCAACACTTCCATGATACATCTTCAAGGATATGAACATGTATGGCTAAGCACAATTGATAACAGTGCATCTAAATTCCAAAATCAATCTCCATAATAGTCTATGTGTTTCCTATTGCCATAGGGGTCCTTTAGAGTAGTGAGAGAAAATCTTCATGCTGAAACCGATAGTGTCCCTTTTCAGCAGGAAGTAGCTAAGAGAATACGCCATCCCCTTTTCCTTATGAATGAGGGTGAAGTCTCTCTCAGGAAGGAGTCATAGTGAATGGCAAAGGACACACTGACAAAGGAGATTAATTAGAACTGGCTTTGACAAGCACTGTGGCAATTGGACAATTAAAACAGACTTTCAAGGGGGGAAAAAAGAAAAACAGACTGGGGAGGAGGGTAGAGAAAAGAGTGCAACAATTAATGAATGAAAACCCAAAATCTCTGTAAATGCTCATTAAAATTAATAAAATTTAATAATTTTTTAAAAAAGAAAGAAAACCACTGGTGACTGAGGATCCTATGCCAAGAAAAGTAGTCCATCATATATGAAAGATTAATTAAATCCTTTGCAGAAAAGAAGAAACTTAAGGCATTTGTGAAAACAAGACCAAATCTACAAGAACTTTTAAGGGAAGTCTACACAGAGAGACATCAAAGGAAAGTGAAGAGACCATGGTAACCGGAAACAAAAGAAAAAAAAAACAAAACCAAAAAACCACAGCAAAATTACAGATAAAACCTGAGCTTTTTAATGATCACACTTAATATGAATGAACTAAGTGAACCAATTAAGACAAAAAGATTAGCAAAAAACCCACAACCCCAAAAACCCATTAATATGTTGCCTAAGAGACAAATCTAAGAAATGAGGAGAAAGATAGACTCAAATCAAAGGCTGGAAAAAAAAATATATCATGAAAATGGCATCCACAAAAAAAAGAAGAGGGGTAATAATTATCTCTGATAAAATAGACTTCAGAATTAAAACCACCATAAATATAAGGAAAGACACTGTGTAATGATTAAAGACGCCTAACTGTATAGTAATTAAAGGCACGTAGTTGTATAACTATTAAAGAAGACATAACTTTGGTCAGCATGTCTGCACCAAATGACAGATGAACAAAATATGTAAACAATGGTTGACAGAACTGAAATAAGAAATAGACAGTACCACAATAGTAGTAGGAAACTGTAACACACCACTTTCGCTAAAGAATAGGCCAACTCAAGAGAACAAAGATGCAGAAGATCTAAACTATATAATTAGCCACCTCAACCTTGCGAATATATTCAAGGTACTGCACCCAACTAAATGTCAATTTATTTTCTTCTCGTGCACAATACTCCAGTATTGGTAATATTTTAGGATACAAAGCAAGCCTCAAAAAAACGGAAATAAAACAAAATATCTTCTTAGACCACAATGCCATAAAACTCAAAATTAACCAAAAGAGGATAAAGCATATAAACTCACTCATGTGGAAGCTAAATAACACCCTGTTAGAATATGATTCTGTTATTAAAAAAATAAAGAATAAAACTAAAAAGTTTCTTAAAGCAAATGATAATGAAAATCCAGCATACTGTAACTACTGTGATGCAACTAAGACAGTCCTTAAGGGCACTTCATAGACAAACATAAAAAAAAGAAGGAAGAAGCAAAATTAACGATTGAAGACACATTAAGTACTAGAATAATCTAACCATACAGATTTTATAAGAAAGGGAATTATAAGGACAAGAGCTGAAACCAATGTAATAGAAAACCGAAAAATTAATTTAAGCTATCAACAATACCGGGAGTTGATTCTCCAAAAAGGTCAATACAATTAACAAACCATTGACAAACTTACAAGAGAAATAAAAGAGAGAGAGAGAAAATACTAATAATTGGATTAAGGAAATATAGAGGAGACATCAAAAGAGAACCAGATGAAATTAAATGTATAATATGAAAAGCTATACTTTGATAAATTTTAAAACCTAAAGAAAATGGACAAAACTCTTGAAACGTATGCCCTACCCAGACTGACACAGATTCATCACAAAATAAGAAATTGAGCAGGTCATAAAAAGACTTCTCCACAAAAATATTCCTGGAACAGATGGCTTCATGGCTGAATTAAACCAAACATTCAGAGAAGAACTATTACTAATTCTACTTAACTTATTTTTTTAAAAAAGAATGAATACTCCTAGAATCATTCTATGAAGCAAGCATAACCATATCTCCAAAAGCAGATAAAGATATTGCCAAGATGGAAGACCAATAACTCTCATGATGGCTTCATGGCTGAATTAAACCAAACATTCGGAGAAGAACTATTACTAATTCTACTTAACTTATTTTTTTAAAAAAGAATGAATACTCCTAGAATCATTCTGTGAAGCAAGCATAACCATATCTCCAAAAGCAGATAAAGATATTGCCAAGATGGAAGACCAATAATTCTCATGAATATAGATACAAAAATCCTTAACAAAATCTTGGACAAAAGAGTCCACAGCACTTAAAAAAAAATCATCATGACCAAATGGGATTCATAACAGGTACCCAAGGTTCAATATAAGAAAAACTGTCAGCATAATTTAACTCATTAATATAGCACATAACAAAAAACCATATGATCTAGTAACTGATGTAGAAAAGACATTTGACAAAATCCAACAGCCCTTACTAATGAAAACTCTCAGCAAAAAATAAATAGAAAGGAATTGCCTCAACTTCATGAAAAGTATACATGAAAAACTAAGAGCCAACATCATTCTCAGTGGAGAAAGACCAAAAGCATTTCCCTTGTAAACAGGGACCAGACAAGATTCTGACTTTATCCACTCTTGTTCAATATTGTATTGGAAGTACTTGTGAGGGCAATAGGACAAGATAATAAAATAACAGGCCTCCAGATAGAGAAAGAGATGGTTAAACTGTCACTATATGCAGATGATATGGTAGTGTTCACAGAAAAGCCCAAGGACTCAACAAAAAAACTGAGAGCTAGTGGACCAATTTAGTAGAATGGAAGCATATAAGATAATATTCAAAAGGCAGTGGGATTCCTCTTTAGTAGCAAAGAGAATTCAGGGAAGGAAACCAAGAAAGCAGTACCATTTGCAATGTCGTTGTTATGTATCGTCAAGTCACCTGAGACTCATTGTGGACCTAATTGCCACCAAAAATTGAGATACTTGGGAACAAACCTAACTAGATAGAGACACAAAAGACCTGTACAATGAAAATTACAGAACACTTCTGAGAGAAACAATAAAAGATGTAAATAAATGAAAAAATATTTTCTATTCATGGTTAGGAAGACTTAATATGTTGAAAATGGCAATTGTACCAAAAGCTATCAACATTTTCTTTTTTATTTTTTTCTATAATTATATTTTATTAATTTTCATAAACATTTACAGAGATTTTGGGCTTCCACTCATTCATTGTTGCACTATTCTCTCT
>NW_006400232.1:425618-430244 GCF_000299155.1 Elephantulus edwardii | reverse complement strand
GGGCGGCGGGGTGCGTTCCCCCGGCTGGCAGCGGCGAGCTATCTACATTTTCAATGCAATCCCAATACAGATAACAAATTCATTTTTTTTTCAAGGAGATTGAAAAGGAAATTGTTATTTGGAGAGGAAAAAGACCCTGAATAATCAAAGCATTTCTGAGAAAAAAAAAATGAAGTGATCTCAAAACCTACTACATAGCTGTAATAACCCAAACAGCATGTTACAATGACAGGCACATATACAAAAATTGAGAATCCATAAATGAACCCATCTATCTATGGTCAATTGGTATTCAATAAGTAAACAAAACCTTTCAAATGAAGAAATGACTATCTCTTCAACAAAAGATGCTGGCAAAGCTGGACTGCTACCTGCAGAAAAGTGAAGCAGAATCCACACCTTACACCATACACAAAAATAAACTCAAGGTGAACAGAAAAATGAGGGTAAAGCTGAAAACCATAAACACCATAAGAGACATAATGGAGCCATGCTTAGGAGACCTAAACTTACTATAGGTTAAGCCTCTTACCATAAAGAGTCTGGCCAGAATACAACCAGAAATGCACAACCAGGACAGAGAAAATTGACTAATAAGAACACATCAAAAAGTTTTAACAACAGGGTACCAACTGGGGAAAAAACATTTGGCAATACCAGACAATCTCAGACAAGAGTCTCAAAACAAACATTTACAGAAAACACCTGGGCCTCTAGAAGAAAAAGACTGATAATCCAATGACAAAGTGGGCAAAAGACATGGAAAGACTTTACACAGATTACATTCAGATGGCCAACAGACACAAGAAGAAATGTTCAAAATCACTTCCAACAAAACAGATGTAAATTACAACCACAACGAAATACCATCTCACCCATGTATCAGTGGAAAATTTTTTATGTGAATGAAGGATAGTGTGAAACACAACGTATGCAAACATTTTAAGGAAACTAATAAAGAATAATTTTTAAAAAACATTTAAAAAACCACCCCAAAATGTATGGAAATGGTTGAGTAAAACTCTATGTCAAAGAGGGAAAATTTTAAATACGTATATACAAATTTTGTATGCAAACTAATATAAAGTAAAAATTAAAAAAAAAACCAACCCAAACAGTACATGATTCTCAATCTACCCCAAAACAGAACCTATAAGCAAAACCTTTCAAAAGCTGAAATGGAATAAAGTGAAAAAGTGATTATTATTATTATTAATTAATATAAGAAAAATCTGAAATATTCTCACACTGTAAAAATAATCACACCTAATGACACATGTTCTTGTTTGTGGTTATAGCTACAGAGTCAGAATCAACTAATAGTGGGTTTTCAGAGGCTGTAAATTTCCCAGGAGGGTATTGCCATCTTTCTCCCAAGGGGCAGCTGAGGGAATCAAACTATCTGTCTTAGAGTTGGTAGTGCAGCTTCTTACCACTAAGCCCCCAGAGTTCCTAAAATAACACAAACATATAGTATTCACAGACACCCATCAAAATTTGAAGCCTGGTGCTTGAGATGCTGTGTGTAGTTCCTGGGAAAGGAACTACAAGAGGTACGAGAGGCGAACTTCCTATTTGATGGCTCACTGAAAATAAGTACTGAGAGCCACTTTCACATCTCTCTTTTTATTTTTTTTCCATTTCCAAAGGTGAAAATACTATTCATATTTCCTTTAGCTGGAGAGAATAGGTTTCAATATAGATCTTTCATAAAAGTGAGGTGGCAGAAGGTGAACTTTTGAAAAGTAGAGAATACTTGCACTCTATATTTTTTTTATATGGTACTCTTCTTTGGTTACAAAATCAACACGCTTGGTACCAGCAGCTAAAAAATGAAAAGACTTATTGCATTGGAAAAATCTGCTGTCAGGGACCTTTTCCAGAGTACTTAAGAGCAATGATGCCAGTCTGGAGACTAAGGTGTACCTGATGCAGGCCATAGTCTTCACAATTGCTTGCTACATGTCAGAGAGCAGGACAATGACAAAGGATGATAGAAAAAGAGTAGTTGCTTTTGAGCTGTGCTGCTGGAGAGGAGTGTTGAATATACCACGGACTTCCAGGAGAACAACATATTTGTCCTGGAGAGGGTAAAACCTAGGCTGCTCCTTGCAGGCAAGGTTTCTGAGGCTTTGTCCAACATACTTTGGATGTGTTTTAAGGGGAGATCAGTCCTTGGAGAGGGACATCATGCTTGGAAGGGTGGAGGTACAGCAAAAGACAGGAAGACCACCAATGAGACAGATTGAGTCAGTGACTAGGGTAATGAGAGTAGTTGTGTCAGAGACAATAAGGTTAACACAGGATAGAGATGCTTTTAGGACTGTGATACATAGAGTTGCCACGAGTCACAAGCAACTCAGTGGCACATAGCAACAAGAATAACAACATTGGTTTGCTTTCAAACTTCATATACATTGTGTTTCACACTATTCTTCACTCACATTGTATTTCTTTCCCCTCCTTTTTAAATGAATTTTAATGAAAGTTTACAGAGACTTTGGATTTCCATTCATTCATTGTTGAACTTTTCTCCCTGCCCAACCTCCCCTACAGTTCTCTCTTCTCTTTGAAAAGTAAAAGAAAAATTCTTTCATTGTTATACAACCCCTCTGCCCAAGACCACGCAGCCTTCATTTTGAAGAGTTAAAAATAAAATAATAATATTGTACAGTCCCTCCCCCCAAGTCTATTCCACTACGTAGGCTTCATTTTGGACTCCTGTATTGACAATAATACCTACTAATATATCCCTTTTACACAATTCTCTCCCTCATCTGTTTCAATGCAGTATACATAATTTATCTATTTTTCTTACCCTAACCCTGTTGTCAGTCCTGTTCTACAACAGTGACTCTATGCAGTGACTGAGATATTTCACTCAGCATAATGTCCTCCAAGGTTACCCATTTTGCATAGTATTACAAGAGTTCCTTGTTTTTCAATGCAGCATAGTATTCCATTGTGTGAATATACCACAGCTTCTCTCTCCATTTGTTTGTTTATGGGCACTTGGGATGTTTCCAAATCTTTGCTATTGTGAACAAAGCCATCATAAACATGGGTGTGCATATATATATTTGCTTGGGTGGTGGTTATAGGGTTTGGGGGGTATATTCCCGGTAGTGGAATTGCTGGATCAAGTGACGTTTCTATTTCCAACTTTTTGAGAAAGTGCCATAATGCCTTCCATAGTGGTTGCACCATTTCACACTTCCACCAACAGTGAAAGGGTTCTAGGGGTTCTAGGGATTTTGAACATTTCTTCATGTGCTTGTTGGCCATCTGAATGTCTTCTTTTGTGAAGTGTCTGTTCATATCCTGTGCCCATTTTTCAATTGGGTTGTTTATCTTGTTGTGCAGCTTGAGTATTTTATAAATTCTGGATTAGTCCCTTATCCAACATGTCATTACCAAATATTTTTCCCAGTCTATGACTTTCTTTTTTTACCCTGTTGGAGAAGTTTTTGGATGTGCATAGGGATTTGATTCTTAGAAGGTCCCATTAATCTATTTTATCCTCTCCTGGTTGTAGATTTTTTAGGATACTTGGCAGGCTGTTTATGTTGTGGATTAGGAATTCTAGAGTTCTTCCAAGATTTTCTTTAATGAAGCTTGTAGTCCTTGGTTTTAGTCCTTGGTTTTTCACTTTGGGTTGGTTTTTGTGTATGGCGTGACATGTGTGGATTTTGCTTGCATTTTCTGCAGATAGTTTTCCAATTTTGCCAACAACCATTTGTTAAAAAGGCTGTTGTTTCCCCATTTAACTGATTTCATTTCCTTGTAAAAAATCAGCTGACCATAGATAGATTGGCTGATTTCTGGATTCTTAATTCTATTCCATTGATCCATGTGTCTCTCATTGTACCAGTACCACACTGTCTTGACCGCCACAGCAGTGTAGTAGGATTTGAAATCAGGGAATGAGATCCCTCCTACCTGGTTTCTTTTTTTAAGGAGTGCTTTGCTCATTCTGGGCATCTTTCCATTCCAAATCAAATTGGAGATTGCCTTTTCCATCTCACTGAATGGAATTGGTATTTGTATTGGGATTGTATTGAACATGTAAATTGCCTTTGATAATATTGTCATTTTCACAATATTGAGTCTTGCTATCCATGAGAAAGGGATATTTTTCCACTTCTCCAGGTCTCTTTTTGTTTCTTGTAATAATGTCTTATACTTTTCTTTGAATAGATCCTTTGTGCTTCTGATTAGGTTTACTCCTAAGTATTTAATCTTGTAATTAGCTATTGTGAAGGGTTTTGTTTTTCTCAGCTCCAGTTCTGTATTCTCTTTGTCATTGCACAGAAATCCAATGGATTTTTGTATGTTGATTTTGTAACCCGCAACTTTGCTGAATTGGTCAACTATGTCTAAGAGTTTTCTTGCTGAGTCTTTAAGGTTTTCTAAATACACTATCATATCAGCTGCACAGAGAGACAATTTTACCTCCACTTTGCCAATTTGGATACCTCTTATTTCCTTTTCTTGTTTTATTGCTATTGCTAAGACTAATCGTTCGGGCCCTCGGGCCAAGAAGAAAATACAATCTCCACAGGAGTTCTACCGGACACGTCACCTTCCCTTGGAGACAGTACAACTAAACTTAAGAGACACTGGTCA